>NW_017307095.1:701908-706634 GCF_000935625.1 Nanorana parkeri
TGGAAGATTCCTTTCTACTCCTACCCCTCTGTTCCTCTACTTCTTTAAGTGGTATGTGGCTTGTCTATCCTCATATTATAAAAAAGGTAAAATACAGAAAGTTAGAACACTTTTTGTGATATAATTCTCTGTTGTCACTTAGTAAGGATACACCAATAATGGTTGATTACTTACTGACATTATATATAAGTTTCAGTGGTACCTGCAAACTTGAGCTTGCAATTTACAAATCAGCTCTCACAGCTGAGGATGGGTTCCTAGCTGCTAATAGTGTTCTGGTTACCAGTGGATAACATTAAAGTTTGTCTAATGGATATGCTTTTTAACCCACAGAGGAAGATAGCCTAACAAGACTTATTGCAGCCAACAGGATTATGGAACACTGTTGTTTTTTTTTCAGGCTGTGCATTCAAAATTAAAATGATTATTTTTCTAAGATTTTATTACAGCACTAGTTATACAAATTAAAACAATATATTTCCATGAAATACTATCCATAGGTAAGCTATTCACAAGGTAAGAAGAAACTCTACCTGTTTTACGCACTATATTTTTTGTCTAATTGTTTTCGGAAATACCTCAGTGAGAACTTAGTAAAGGTAATATGATATCTGTTGCATCCTGTCTGTTAAATCCTTTAATACAGGGAAGCCCTAGGCTTGATGACTCCCTTTTTATCAAGTTACAGGGTTAGGAAGTGTATGTACACTTTGCAATTATTTAAGCAATTGTCATCACTGTCATTTTTGACACATTTGTTATTAATTTACACAATTGCTTTGTTCTTGCATATCTATGACTGAAATTAACTCCACAAATCCACAGAGATCTAGTAACGTCTCCTTTTTCTGCAGCTATGGTAAGTGTATTTTTCCTTGTTATGAAATAAAATAGAAGCATGAGGAACTTTATACAACTAACAATAATATTGCATGTAAAGGAACATTTATCATTGATTTTATCACTGAATCAGATAACTTCCACACAATTCACACATTTTCCACATCAGATTATATAAAGAAATATGTGTGAATATTGGGTAGAAGTCATGTGATTCTTGAGTGAAAACGTTGATAAATAGACCCCTAATATAATGTTTGTGTTTTTATGATAAGTTCTAAATACATAATTACATTGATGGATTTACTTTATTAAGATTGTGTCTAGAGCAATAATGCAATTGCAAAGTGAAATCATGCATAGCAGTCATACCATATTTCAGATTTTGACTATGTACAACTGTGAAAGACAATTGCAGAGTGGTTGCTAATGTCAATTATTATGTTGTCATATGGTATTTAACAATAAAAATCCATCTATCTATCTATCTATCTATCTATCTATCTATCTATCTATCTATCTATCTAACGATCAATGTATCCATTTGTATTTATATTTTAAACTATAATCAAACAGTGCAAAGTTCAATGGCTATATGAAATTAAAAATACAAGATAGCAACTAGTTATGTACCAATCTGACTACTGTAGATGGAGGTCTGATTGGTTGCCTTGGTTTACTGCACAATAAACAGTCCTATGTGATTTTTAAGATATGGGGTTCATTTGTAAAAAAAAAAGTGGAGTGTTCATAGTGACCAGCTAGGTTCCTTGTTTAATTCTATGGGTGAAATATTATTAGCCACTATGGCATGGTTTTCCAATTAACTGTGAAAAAAACAAGTACAAATGTCTTTATTAAAATTTTTAAAAGAATAATAGCTGCCATAGAAAATCATTTTTGCATTATGCTACTCAAAAGCATGACAGCATTCATAGAAAGCCTGTTAATGATAACTATTTACTCACTTAGAGCAAATGACAGGATATAAAATTTTCATTACTTTCATGTCACTGGGAAGCATTAACGTATGATATAATATGATATTGCAGATACCTTTCTATGAATTAGTTTAACTCTGAAAATACCAGACTGCAGCAAGCATGCTGGCACAGTAAAGAAAAATGCTGTACAATATGATTCCGTTTCTCAATTGAGAAGTATGATATTTATGCGAAAACGTAACTAGTCAAATAAAAAGCCCTCAATAACTAAGTAAATAATGCAGAGGTACCCTAAAGTAAAAAGCTACCGTAGTAGCATATTAGGTTCTTGAATACAGATAATTCACATTAACTGGGCTAGATTTTCTGAAAAAAGCTCACCATCTTTATGATGCGAAGAATGTTCTGTTAGAGAATAAGCTGGGTAATCTTTTCATAGCTGAATGTGAGGATAGTAAATGTGAGGTTAGTTCTATCCCTAGTAATGACTATTTGTTTTTTACAACGTTCTGATGCCGAATACAAACCCTTATTCCCTTATAATATGCTTTAACAGGGTCTCTAAATAGGAGATGACTTTCCAAAGCATCAATTCTCCATGGGGGAAGGAGGGAATGTGCAACCTACCTGCCTTCCCTGGTGAACTGGTAATGGAGTGGTTTGGGCCATGTAATACAGATCACATAGACTGCCACTGCTGGTATATTGAAGATGATTTACTAAAGAAGAAGAAGCTAAGAATCTTCACTTAAATAATTGTGCGAATGTTCACTTTAATTATCCAATCATGTGAAAAGCATCTGCACATTACTGGGTATTCAAATTGATCAGGAACGTGCTTCTAACTGTGATCTAAAAGCCAGACAATAGCAATATTTAGTATTTTCATTTTAGTAGAGTGGGGGAAGGCTTACAAAATCGTGTCCAATGGGCGATACGGACAACATTTAAAACCTGATGTTCTAACCTCTTCTTACACTATTCCAGATTAAAATGTTTTTGACTGCAGTGACATTTTAAATATAGCAATCACAATATACTACAAAGGGCATGGTATAGCTGTTTTACAGTTCATGTTGACCATATTTTTTTAAAGGCATGTCAACAGTAATTCAAATGCTGTAAAAGAAATGCACTGTATATATGTCTCATATTTTTTAATCCAGAGTAAGTTTTAGATTGATTATTATGCATTTGGATTGATTTGTCAAAGGAATAGATGCTTCTCACTTAGCAAAGTGTATGTTCACTTTGGAATGTGTATGATATTTTGGCGAATAAGGTGAAGCTATGATAATTGCAATTATCAAATCACATGCATGCACAAATCCTTTTTTAAACTTACCTTTGCACATGATTTGGCATTCAAAGTGAGCGGAGCTTCAATTTACCTATTAGAGATTGAGCAGTTTAAAATGCACAACGTATCTGTTAAAATGCACAAACGTATCTGTATACATAGACACACAGAGGCGGATTTACTAAGGAATTGATAATCTTCATACAATTAATTGTGTAATTATTCACGTCAATCATTCAATCATGTAAAAAATAAATTCCTGTTTATTTATTTCATCTGCATATGACCGGGTATTCTAAATAACCAGGAATTTGTTTTTCACATGATTGCATTATAGAAGTGACTATTCACACAATTTATTGTAGAAGTTCTCAACACCTTTAATAAATCAGCCCAGCCTTCTTTAGAAATAAATACGTATGTAGACAGAGCTGTGGGGACACTACAGCTTTCTATGGCACAACTTTAGCTCTGAGATTGGCAAACTCCTACCCCTGGTGCCACTGCAAAGTCCCTGTATCTCATGAGAAATGACAATGCAGTATACTGTATGTATTATCATGATCATTTATTCATTTGCAAAGACTGAATAGGCAATATGCATTCTCATCATAATGACTTTTCACAAATATTAAAATGTTTTTGTCTTTTTAAATATAGCATGAAGATCAAAGTGTTTTGTCATAAAGTATAAAAAAGCAATACAATGAAATATTAATATATTGCATATATTACAATTATTAATTTCCTTTTTTATGTATTATTTCATTCAAGGGCTTTCCATCAAAGGGACTGAAACAGACACTGTTTTATATTGTGTTACTTTATGTTACTCATGAACATCAGTGTCTGGACATAGCCAGTTGTGGTGACACCTTTAGAACACCAGGTATGGTTATTACTATATATGTTGTTACTAGAATGTGAAATGTTTGTCAGCCCATGTTCTACTCCATGATTATTTCAGTGTTTGGTGGTACTGGCAGGCACCTTTATATTTGCAGTTACAGAAATAGCAAGCTGCTGTTCAAGGTCTGTAAAGCTGATTTTCATTGCCCCCTTTGCTCAGTCAGCTTACTTAACTGCTTTAGTACTGTTTGTTATTGTAGCTAGGCTGTAGAACTAGAACACATTTTTTAAAGTAACTTTGTGTCCTTTCTCCTCAAAAAGAGAGTTAACAGTGCCATTGAAGGTTTCCACCTATTACATACAACATTTAAGAATATGCTGAATATAACAGCACATTCAGGCATCAGGTACGGGAATCAAATTAGTAGCTGCAAAGCCCCCTAACATATTTCTGATTTTGACTATTCATGGAATATTTATTTAAAGAGGATTTTTTAGATTGTGTGAAAATGAGAGTAAAACCAGAAGTGATCTTTTACACGAACAGCTACGGGAGAACAGATTTTTCATAGAAATAGGTATATATATAGATAGATCTATCTATATAGATCTATCTATATAGATAGATCTATCTATATATATATATAGATAGATCTATCTATATATATATATCTATCTATATATATCTATATCTATATATCTATATAGATATATAGATATAGATATATATATATATATATATATATATAGATAGATCTATCTATATATATATATAGATAGATCTATCTATATA
>NW_017307095.1:706749-712258 GCF_000935625.1 Nanorana parkeri
AGAAGCGGTGGTTGGCAAAAGCAATGGCAGCAGATACAAATAGGCAGGAACAGAGACAAGACGACAAGACACTTAAGCCAGGGTAATATGGTCTGAGAAAAATCTAGATTACACAGGGGAGTCTAGATTAACAAACTGGGTACAAAAAGTCAGGGTTGACTGGGTTGAAGAAACAGGTGAGATACAGGCTATACAGAAAAATAGTTAGCAAGGAAGAGTAGAAAACAAACAATCCTGGAAAATGGAAGGAATGTTGGACAATGGAATGTTTAGAAGGAGGCTGATAAAAGTTAAAAAAAGAAGATTAAGAAGGGTGAAAAAACAATATAAGCAGAGAAGATACACAGATCAAATGCATGGAAAGAGTTAGCCAGAGCATGTGCAGTGGTCAAACTAGAAGCATAACACTGGAAAGAAATGGAGATTAAACTCAGAAAGAACCTCAAATTCCAGACTCATGACTGGAAACTTAGGGTGGATTGAAACCCTAACTGGACGGCATTTAGTTTAATAAAGTCCTGTTCATCATAAATAACTGCCATTCTTTTTTTATAAAATATTATTTTTAGACTTCCTGTCTACACGCACACGCTCCAGGGTGAACTGAACATTATAGCTAATTTAGCTCAGGAACAGCTTCCTGATGATGGCAACGGTGAATCACGTTTGTGCAATGCATGTCAGAATGGCTTCTTTTAGTGTTTAGGGAAGTGCCTTGGGTTCAGGTCAACCATGAGTTCAACCCAAACCCAGCCTACAAGTAATTTAGTGGATGAAATAGCCAAATTTGACCAGTTAGCTCACTCGCCTGAACCTCCCACTGATGCAACTGGTAGTTATTCATTTAGAGGGTTATTCACTAATGAGCTGAAGGATCCAGGATCCATCATTCGGCTCACTTCGTCCACTGGAGCTCTTCGGTTCAGTCAAACCGAAGGGCTGCTGTATGGGCTATTCCCTATAGCCCGAACAACAGCCGAAGGCAGCAGAGCGGCTCAGCTGAGCCGAACCCATATACTTCAGCTCGGCTGAGCCATAGTGACACCTGAAGCGTGGAGAAAGGTCATCCGAATGGTCGACCATTTTTCACGTAAATGACAGCTGAGTGAAGCCAGCCGTGATCTCATGGCTCACTCCGCCCAGTTGTAATGACAGATCAGCATCCCCAAATTACCTTGGGAAGCAGATCTCTCATTAAACCATAAGAACTGGGCAGAGGTGCCCGTGACGACATGGCCGGCTCTGCCATGTTGTTATTTATTGGCCCGGGACTTGCTAGAAGACTCTGGAAGGTGTCGGCCAATAGGACACAGTTGGGTGGAGCCAGCGGTGATGTCACCACTAGCTCCTCCCAATTGTTTATATTTTGCCGTCATCTGTCAGATTCAACATTATGCGGCTGGAGTTTGTCGTGTGCAGGCGGGTCGGCGGCGTGCATCATTTTTTTTCTTTTATTTAAAATATTTGTATTATTTTCTTAATTTGTAAAAATGTTCCTATTTTTTTACGTTTTTAAAATAATTTTTTAACATTTTTATTTTCATTCATTTAACTTTTTTTAATTCTGCTAGCTACCTCGGAGATAGCGAGCAGAATAGCACAGCCGTATGCTGCTTGGCGGCATTCGGCTATTCACTATGAGAATAGGGGCGAACAGCAGCAAGTGAGCTCCCTTAGCTCCCTTGAGTCGAACTCCTTCTGCATTTCTGCTCAGCCAAACATACAGAGCATGTTCGGCTGACCAAAGGCAGCCAAAGTATGACTGATTTTAGCCAGTGTATGGCCGTACAAGGCTAGACTGAAGTGAAACAGCATTTGGCTCACTTCACTTCAGCTTGGTTATTCACTAGCCTGCCTTTGGCCCATAGTGGTGACATCACTTCTGCCACTAAATGACAGCATCCTGCCACCTAGTTTCTTATTGTTAGCAAGCCACCAGGAATCCCAGCGATGTCATTGAGTTGGCATTGTTTATGTATTTATTTAATAAAGGACTTTCTCTACTTTGTGTTTTTATTTACTATTTAACTTGTTTGTGAATGAGTAATCAAGTAAAATAAAATACCCTGCACTCATTCATGTGGGGGGGAAGGATAGAATTATTGATGCCCCTTATTTTAAAGGGGGCTTCCAGATTCGGATTAGTTCCCCTTACATGCCCCCACATCCACCAAACCAAAAATATTGGAAAAAACCATTTGCTTGTCCCCAATATGGGGACAAGGTGGCTTACAGTGGGGAGGCTTTGCCCCCCCCGGAAAGTACCCCCTAATGTTAGGAGCATGTGGCCTGGTATGTATTTTTGGGGGGGGGGGGGATTCACCCCTCCTCCCTCTCAGCCAGGCTTCATGGATAAGGGTCTGGTATGGATTTTGATGGGGATCCCACACCAGCTATCCATTGTCCCTTTTTAACAAAAGTTTGCAAATTACCTTGAAAAATACCATACAAAATTACATGATTCGGTCCCCATAGACTTCAAATGAGTATGGGTGCTATGTGGTTTGCGCAATTCCCCTAATGTCCAGGGACCCAAATGAGGTCCTGTCCACTCATCCCTAGTAGTGTCCACCAGAGGCACAACGAGCAGGGTGGCAATACAGGAGCACACTTAGTAGAAGGTTGTCACCCCAAAACTGAAAGTGCCTGAACAAGTAAAACCAGATATTATTTTACTGAAAGTTTTACATATTTGAAAAATGACATTAGCAAGGTAAAGTGTAATCTGAGCAATAGTCTGTGAATGTATAATGTCATGTAGAATAAACAATGCAAGGATAATTATATTAAAGTTACATATTCAAAGTTAGAAAGATTCAGCTCCCACAGACTTCAAAGGGGGTACAGGTGCTATGTTCTCACTGTGCTTGACATATGTAGAGTGAAGCAAACTTTGCCCTGTTCACTCATCCCTAGCATCCACTAGAGGCACATAGAAAGGGTAACAACACAACGGCACACTTAGGAGATACTGTAGCTATCACCCCATAACAGAAAATGCCTGAACAAGTATCAACAGGTAGTAATATAATGAATGCTTTATATTTGACATTTTTTAAAATTATATTTAAAATGATATTAACATGTTAAAGCATATATTAGTGCCTGGATTTAGATCAATGTAAAGTGTAATCTGGGCAATAGCCTGTGCATTTACATTATAATGGCATCCTAGAATAAAACCATGAGAGAAAAGTTATATTCAAGGTACATATTTTTTTAATAAATAATTATTAGAGTTTAGTCCAGAATAGTACTGGTACTCGGTATTTGCAATGCCCAGTATTTCACACACTTTTGAACTAAGCTAAACATAGAATTACAAATCAGTAAGACTCCAGCTTATCTAATCAGCATACAGCAAGTTCCCCAAACATACTTAAACTATTTGGCAATGCAGTTCCTATTATTTTCTTTTTAGCTGTCATGTAATTGAAAGACACTTGCAACTAATGATTCAATTTTTAACTACTGACAGCAAAAGGGAATTGACAGACCTACAACATTAAGATGGGTGAGGTTCATGAGACATCCACATGAACTCTTGTGTAATTGATTGTGTAAAAAAACTTGGCCTTAGCCAGCTATTTTAAAATAGTTTTTTTTCTTAAACTATCCATATCTGTACAACACACAATCATTCTGTACACCGATCATGGCATAAACTTGTACACATATATTTATATATATTTGTATTTATTTTACCATGATTAGATGGCCAGAGATTGCCTGCAGAGTTTCTAGAGTACTCACAGAAATGTAATTATTTCTTGATTCACTTGTTATCGGCTAGATCAGCAAATATTCATCTAATGTGTGTAGGTAGTCTTACTATGCATTTTTTTTAAATTTCTACATTCATTAACTAAATGCATATTTGGCATACCTTTTTATTAAATATCACTTGATTTACCATTTATTCTACATTTTCCTTGCAGAATATAATGACATCTTTGTGACATGTGGGCCACAGGAAATTGAACTGTCTGTTTACCTGTGCCCAGTGTACTTTTCTGGTTATAATGAAACTCAGCTTTACATGAATGATATTTTTTCTAACATGGCCTGCCAAGGAACAATCGATTTATCATCCAGCACAGTACCTTTACTGAAATTTGTTTTTTCAATCAATGACAGTTCAAGTTGTGGCAGTTCATTTCAGGTAAGACTCAAATTTACCTTCAGAACATTTCATAACAGTATTAGCATCACTGCATGTTCTAAAAGGATAATTTACTAGAATATTGTAAGTGGTATTTGAAGCCAAATATCCCTTGTAATCTTTCAGTTGTTCAGCTTTTTATTTTTTTTTGTTAAAATGAGCTTTATGATTTATGGGAACAAGACCAAAACAGACTGAGCTGATTTACTTAATGCATGTATCTTCAAACTTTCAGCAGTTTGTTCCAAAAGGTTTACACAATTTTTAGTCCCTGAAAATCTGTGCCACATTCTACTAGGTTACCTTGCATATTCACGCATCTTCCTCTGTACCTGACAACCTCTTCTCACATCTACTCAGGTGGGGCTATGTCATCAATCGCAGCACCTACGTAAAAGCACCAAACAGCACAAGAGTTACAATTTTCAGGATGAACTGGTGCTAGACACTTCCTCCGTATGCTGCACCAGGTGTAGTCACTGTGCACTGGGGGCTGATCTTATTAAGGGCCAATGTCAATATTATAATTTATCACAGTCATAGAGGGTGTGTTTGTCTACTACCAGTGTTTTACTTGTTTGCTATCTTTGTTGGAGAAAACCTAACAGTAGTTTTTCCTCAAACTTCTAATTGAGTAAAGTGTACAATTCCATGTACAGTATGTCTTTCAACTTCGGCAAGCTGCCTGTGAAATCAAAGGTCCTCAAGGTTTTTTTTGCTATATGCATTTAATTCAGTTGTCAATAGGGGGATAATGAACAGTTACATTCATGATGTTCCAAAGCCATATGTAAAACACATGGCAAAACTAGTGTTATAAAATAGTTTATATATTTAATGTTTATAGATGGAGACATATGTATGGCAGGGTATTAATACAATGCTAAACTAGTAAATATTATGATGATAATAATATTGTCTAAAGTAATAAGAAAAAAAGAAACACTAGAAAGAAGTGATACATCAAAAAGCTGACAGGGTGGAAAAAAGCAATACAAGATTTATTTTGGTTATACAGATGGAGACATTTGCATGGCAGAGTATTAAAAAAATGCTAAACCAGTAAATAATATGATGATAATAATAATAATAATAGTAATATAATCAGAAGTAATCGGAAAAGGAGAAACAATAGAAAGTAATGATACATCAAAAAGCTGACAGGGTGGAGAAAAGCAGAAACAAATTATTTTAGTTATACATTATCTGTTTAAGTAAATAAAATGCAATAGGCCCTTAGCCCATGAAATAAAACTAAGGCAGCTATTATAGCTACCAAAATAAAATGTATATATCCTTGATATATACTGTATATTATAAAGGGTAAGACCATGTTCTCCTGAACAG
>NW_017307095.1:712340-722247 GCF_000935625.1 Nanorana parkeri
ATATATGTATATATATACACACACACACATTTATTAATGGAGCACCTTTATATTGATTGATAATCCACTATGCACTATGTCTCCTCTCCTCCAGCTCCCTTTGGCTGACATGCCTGGCCATCCTAATTGGGCTGTCAAGATGTGTGGGTGGCCTGGGGGAGTGTTGGTTCTTTCTTTTGGAATAGTTTTTCTAGTCCTCATGTTCTGTGGTATGTATTAGTGTATAATACATACAGATAGCTATGAAGAAGGGGGTATTACCTCCAAAATGTGTTTGGTTGTTGCCACATTTAATTTGTTTATTGATCCTTTGAAATCTGAGAGCTACATTGGTGAATGTAATGCTAACTACCTGTATTGAACATGTGAGCAGATGGATGTGTTTTCGTTTTTATTTCTTTAATAAACATTATCACTCTAGGTGCAGTTGCTCTCTTTGTGCTATTTTACATGTACTATTGAGGAAGCTACCTATCTGCTGTTGGACAGCAGCCTCCATCAGTCATCTTTAAATCAAAGCCTATTCCTATAATCTATGGTAGTCAGACAAGCACTGGGGTTTAGGTTTTGTTGGTAAATTTATGAAGGGGGTTCTAAGGTAATGCATGGTCCTTGCTTTATCTTGCAAGGTACACATTAATTAAAACTGCATTTAGTTCAAGCATCCAACCATATGCAAGAGATATGGTTTTTATTCTGATGCTCATAATTTATAATGTCGGTGTATACTGTCGGTTGCATAGCATCGTTGGTTGCTAGGATGCAGTCGGCTGCACAGCAGAAAAGTGTAGATCACAATAAAAAGTTATCAACAAGGAACAATACAAAAAGGTCCATTGAAATAAGCCAAAAAGGTTAGTAGGAAATTGTATCAAGTGTAAAGACTGAGGTTTAGGAGATCTTCATCTCATACCAACAATGTAATGTATAACCAAGGCAGGCCAACCATTGGTGGAATACGGTAATTTTATAATAAATTTTTTAATCAGGGAACCAGTGGAAATGTGGGTTTAACCGGGTGTAATGCATAAGAAAGAAAAAAAGGCGGGGACACAGAGGGAAGGACAGAAAAGGGGAACACATGCAAAAAACATGGGGGAGGGAGAACACACACTGTGAAGAGAGAAGAAACAAATGATTACAGAGTGAAAGATGAAGAAAGAAAATAGAACCAAAGTGAAGAACAAGAGGAGGAAAAGAGAAAGGAAGACATCCTTGCAAGAGCCGGTGATGACTAGAAGAGATAGTAATGGCACATTGAAGACGGGCAGTATATTTAGCAGAGAGGACAAATTGTTCCCAGTAAAACCAGATCAGAGAAAAGGTTTCAGATCTATCATATAGAGCCGCCGTGAGGTTTTTCATGTCTCTGATTTCATTCACTCTGGAACATCATTGTACAACTGTTGGAGGATTAGGTTTCTGTGCACTTGGGACACAGGCCTGGGCAGTGTTTAATAATTGTCTCAACAATTATTTATTATACCTCTTTCTGGACAGCAAAGTTAGATTCAGTAGGGCAGCTGCAGGGCCATCAGCCAAGCCAAATCTAGTTTTGCCCGTGTCTACCCTAGTCTACTACTTTGGCCATGTGAGCCGCCAAGTAATAGAAGGCCGCATTGGGAAGCCCTACACCTCATCAGGACTGGTAGATACATTTGAGGATTGGTAATGTAAAATAGAAGGTCATCAGCGTAAGCAGAAATGTTGTGCCAATGATCAACCACTAACAGCCCAGATATACCTGGATTGTTCCTAACATGTTGGAGAAATGGTTTGAGCGTAAGAACAAAGATCAGAGGGGAAAGTGGGCACCCTTGGCTTATTCCATTGGTGATGGGAAAAGAGTTGTGAACATTAACCCAAACAGTTGCTGAAGGTGTGGAATAAAGGGCTCTTATCAAGCTGTGAAACTGCTTGGGCATTTTAATTTGTGACAAGATCTTGTCCAGGAAATCCCATGCTACCCCGTCAAACACAATTTCAGCATCTGTTGACGGAGCATCATGTCTTGGGTTTTTGAGTCCTGACTTTGGCCAGAGACCGCCTGCATTTGTTTCCGTATTCGTAAAAGCTACGTCTACATCTCATTTTGACATGTTTGACCTGATGAAGGGAGTGAGCCTGAAGTGGTTCCCACAGCGCTGGTAGCTCCTGAGCTACCAATTTGGAATGTAATTGCTTGTGAGCTAATTAAAGTTTCTATATTTTAGTCAGTACACATTAGTTTTTAAAGGGACCATACCACCAGAAAAGTGTCGCTATTGCTATATTGAATCACCACCCAGTATAACACAGACTGTTTTATATCTATAGTTATAAACCCTATTAATGTGTAATGATAGTGCATGGAATATGTTTTGTATCTATGTAGTAAGTAGACATGTGCACCAGCAAAAAATGTGTTTAGTTTCGTTTTGATTCGGATTTTCCATTATTTCGTTTTTCGGATTCGGGTCCGAAATGGAATTCGTTGTGGGATTCGGACGAAATTTGTTAGCGGTAGCCCGGTCAAATTTAATTTCGTTTTCATTTCGTTCATTCGTGGCAGCAAAGTGACATTTGAGGGGAATTTTAAAAAAATATATTTTTAGTCTGCAGACGAAAAAAACAACGCATGAGGTTCCACCCCAATTCATACCATAGGTCTGGTAGGAATGTTAGGAGGGACCCCCCAAGTTAAAACAAAAAAAAAGTGTGTGAGGTTCCCCCTAAAATCCTACCAGGCCCTTTAGGCCTGGTAGACATTTTAAGGGAGAACCCCAGCCCCAAGAAATGGGGAAAAAATGTGGGGTCCCCCTAACAGTCCTACCAGACCCTTTATCCGAGCAGTGGCCCGGCAGGGCAGGAAAGGGGGGGCCATCGAGTGCCCCCCTCCCTGCACCTTACCAGGCCACGTGCCCTCGACATTGGGAGGGTGTCCCCATGCCGATGGGGACAAGGGCCTCTTCCCCACAACCCTGACCCGGTGGTTGTGGGGGTCTGCGGGCAAGGGGGCTTATTTGCATCGGGGTACCCCTTTAATTAAGGGGGCACCCAGATGCCGCCCCCCCTTGTGAATGAGTAATGGGTACTTGTACCCCTACCCATTCACTAAAGGGTTAAATTAAATAGTTAGTAAAAAGTTCAGACTTTTGATCCTTTAATTGAAAAAAAAACCAAAGAGTCAATTTTTGACTATTACGAATGCTATTCGTGAGTTTCTGAATGCCATTCGGGTCTGTGATCCGAGGTGTCATATAAAAAGCATTATGACTGTAAAAAAAAAAAAAATGTCTGTCATTTTGCTGCAACGAAATTTCGTCCAATAAACGAAATTTCATCCAATAAACGAAATTTCATCCAGACTACCGCTAACGAATTTTGGGAAATCGTAAATTCGGATTCGGTTGCATTAGTTTTAGCTGTAATTCGGAATTCGGACACATCCGAATCTCCGAACTTCCGAAATTTCGTCCCAATTTTGATTCGGAACTAAACGAATCGCACATGTCTAGTAATAAGTATAATAGTATTAAAAGCAATATTATATACAAATTATTAGGATTCAGTTGTCACCAAAATCTAAATGATATGTTTTAACTGGATCAATTTTTTTTCGAGGCGTAAAGTTTACATAGCAGCATTTTGAAATACATTTTTGCCTTAAGGCAAGGTTTTTGAAGCAGATCTTTACAGGTGTCTTAACAGGTCACAGTTTAATTTAATTTTGCTTGACTGAGCATCTGATTGATTTGTAAATGTTCAGTAAGAGTGATATTTGAAGACCTGTGCTTTCTTGAAAAGAGTTTTAATAAAACATTTTACGGATGCAGTTTTTTTTTTTTATTTGAAGGAAAACTTTACTGAAAGAAACATGTAGGCTGTTATTGCTGACCTCCTGAAAATGCTGGTTGTCTGGCTGTCCTTGTCTTTAGTGGTTTCTGAGACACAGAACAAACATGTAGCTAGAGACAGCAGAGTGAAGTCAGATTTTTCAAACGGTGACTTACAGTGTTGAAACCATTGGGTGATTATGACAGAAGGGCTACCAGAACTTTAAGAAACAAAGTTTAGTAAAGGCAGGCTACATGTTTTACTCAGTACATGTTTTCTTTAGGGCCCATTTACACTAATGGGCCTGTGTTATGCTCTCTATAATGCACACCCACTGATGTGCATTGTGCATGGGCGGTGTGGGGCATTGTTACAGTGCATTGCACTGTTTACCTTTACTTTTTTAATTTTATTAAAATGTCACAAAATTACTTTTTATACTACTATGTGCACCACAGCATGTTGCAATGCGCTGCAGTAGGTCACAGTGTGCTGAAGTGCATAAAAATGCACTAATGCAGTGTGTTGGCGTGAACTGAAACAATGAAACACAATTGCCTTGTCTATGTGTGGGGACTGCATTGGGCAATGCTGCCCAGTGCAGCCCAACAGGGCAGATGTAAACAAATTTTTAATGCTAATGTAAAAAGGTTATTAATCAATACATTTTAACCAGTTAAGGACCTAGGATGCACCTTTTATGCTCTACACTATGGTTCTTCCTCCTGGGTGTAAACACTATTATATGCTGTAAGTTAGTACCAGAAGCATAATTTTGAAAGATTATTCACAAAGCTGCCAAAGGCAGCCGAGTGAGTAACCGACCCAAAGAGAAGTGAGCCAAATGCTGTTCGGCTATTCACTTCAGGCTTGTATTCACTTCGGCTTGCTTCGGCTGGCTTTGGTTTGAGCCGAAGTGCTGAAGGAGTTCAACTCAGCTGATTTTGCTGCCGTTCGGCCTATTCTCATAGGGGCTTCGGGCATTTGGCTCGGCTATTTTGCTTGGTACCTCCGTGGTACTGAGCAGAGTAGTAAAACAATGAAAAAAGTTGTGAAAGAAACATAGAAAAAAACTGTTTCCAAATGTAAATAAATGATCATTGTTAAAAAAAGATTTCCAAAAAAAAGAAAGATTATTGAAAAAAGAAAAATAAAGATCATTAAAAAAAGAAAAACACAAAAATAAAGATCAATGAAAAAAGAAGAAATAAACAATTGGGCGGAGCTATCAGTGACAGCTAGCTCCACCCAACTGTTTCCTATAGAGAAGACTCTAGCAGGTCCCGGCCAATGAATAACAACTTGGGGCTGGCCCTGATCTTACGGCTGGCTCGGGCCAGTTGCAATGAAAGATCTGTCATTGCAACTGTGTGGAGCCAGCCATGAGATCCCGGCCGCCTCTGCCAAGTTGTCATTGTGGCATGACAGTTCAGCGTCCCCAGATTACCTGGGGACGCTGATCTGTGATTGCAACTGGCCGGAGCCAGCCGTGAGATCACAGCTGGCTCCGCCCAGCTGTCAAATGCGAGGCTTTTTGCCCCGCTTTGGGTTTTGGCTCGACTTTGGCTCGACTCGAAGTTGGCCGGCTTGGCTTGCGCCACTCAGCCAACTTCGGGAGCTGTACGGGCTATAGTGAATAGCCCGTACAGCAGCCCTTTGGTTCTATTGAACTGAAGGGCTCTGGCAGCCGAAGCAAGCCAAAGGATCAGCCAGAACTACGGCTGATGATCCTTCGGCTAGCTTTGTGAATAACACTCTTAGGGTCTATTCACGGAGCTGCCGAGGGCAGCCGAGTGAATGACCGATCTGAGGTGAAGTGAGCCGAACACAATAAAAGAGTGAAAAAAGTTAAAAAAAGGACTTATAGCAAACGATTGTGCGGAGCTAGCAGTGACAGCTAGCTCCGCCCAATAGTTTCCTATTGTCCGGCGGCTCTGCTGCTGTAAAATAAAAAATAAAATAAAAAACTCTCCCGGGCGCTCTGGGAGCCTCCCGCTCCCGGCTGCCAAGGAGAGAAACAGGGCTGTGTCGTTTTTTCTTTATTCTGACACGCGATGTGAGAATAGAAAAAAAAAAAAGAATTTTCCTATTGAAAAGCATTGGGACATTACTATTGGACACAATAACCAGGACATATGACAAAATGAAAACCTGTTACTTGTACAACTATAGTAGCATTAGTTGTTTTAACATTATTACTGGTAAAACTGGAAAAAAGTATATTGTCTATTATTTTGTAAACTCTGTTGCTTATATAGCAAATTAAATAATTTTTTGAATGCAATACTATAGAAAAAGACCCCCAAACAGTATATGCATCATTTATGTTATACAAGTCATAAAAAAGTTACTGCAAAATTGATATGCCCATAGTGAAGCACGTGCATTAACCCACGACACAACTGTAAATGGGACCTTACAGAAAGTGCTGACAAATGTGAACTGTTAAAACTGCAATTTTCTAATGCAATCAGTGAGCAATAATTTTTCTCCAGTCTGCCTCCAAAGACCCAGGTATTTCCCACTGGGTGCCACCATCTTGGCTCATGCACAGCATACTGTAGGAGGTAAAGTCAAGCTGTCAATCACATCCAGTATGTCAAAGACATCTATATGTCCTTTCAATGACAGTTTTCACTACTATATTTCACTACTCTCCGCCAGCAGTAGGTGTATGTCAGTGAACGGGGGAGTGGTTTGAGATGGAGATGGAAGCTTATCCACTGACATTTGATAATGTCTAAATTTACAAATAAAAAGCAGCAGTGTTTAGTCTGTTTCAGCTGCACAGTTTAAAAAAAATAGTGCATTATTGTATGGATGATAATATACCAGTCAGGTCTCACAAAATGCATAAAGTAGTAAAGTGCAGCGTACGCATATAAAACTTTTCCTTATTCAGTCCTCCCCTCAATCAACAATTTAACAGCAATTAAAATATTTTGATCAAATCAATTTATTTTCAAGAATTATCTCTTTGGAGACCCAGTGATGTCATCAAGGACTAGGGCTGACTACAGAGTGTCCTAGCAACATAATAACACCGGTTACTCATTTGCAAAAAACAGTAAAATAGTAGATAAACACAAAACAATTACAAAGTCCTTTAAAAACAAAAAAGTGCTAAAATGTAAATCCATTGTCAATCATGGCATCAAACAATGGTGTTACATATCAATCAGGGAGAATGACTCTTAACAACCTGGCAGCACAAAGCACATCCCCATTGGCAAGGTATTATCTCAATGTTGAGGGCATGGTATGGTTCAGAAGGGAGGTGCTGCTCTCAGATCTACATAGAGGGAGTTCCGCAAAATCACTGAGCAAAATGCGGCGAGATCGCTTACTCCACGGCTGTTGTCCCCCACTATTGTGAAATAGCTGAATCAGGTGAAGCACATTTGCGAGATGGAGGAGCTCCTATCTACAAAACAAGATCGTTCAGATATGTTTTCAAGACTATGGGCACCCTTTCACAGTGGGAGATGACTACAATGCTCTAAGGATGACCCCCGCTTGGGCCGTTACAGGGCCTCTGTTAGTCCTATAATGGATGACCGAAGATGAAAGAGAACCGACACGACTAGACTGGCGTAGGACCCCCATAGGGAACCCCTGGCTTTTTTTCTGGCTATCTTTGCTCCCCCCACCCTCCTTTTCCCCTTAGTTTTTTCCTCCCCCCCCATTGGGGGGCTGCTTTTATGCATACCTCATTGATTTCATTCATGATCGAGGTGAGAGAGTTCTGGCTCCTCAACCATTTCACCACCTCTCCTAGGTAGTGTGTTACTGATTCACATCGGGACGAATGCACTCTCCCTAGGTTCAGGGAAGCGCTCAGATTGTGACGATGCTCCATATTATATCCATACATGAGGTAGTTACACATGTTTATGCATGCTTAGCAGAGGTGGTTGTTAGTAATCTCAGATTGGAATTACCCATGCCCGGAATACTGGGGCCTATGTCCTTTTGTCAATGTGGTGTTCATTGTAATGTCTTCTGTGTATGGATATGATGTTTGTTTTCCCCCCTTTTTTCCTGTTCTTTCACAAAAGGAAAATTAATTAATAAACATTTATATGGAAAAAAAGAAGGGAGGTGCATGCTCACTGCTCTTCCTGTTTCTGGTCAGCCAGGCTGCTGAAAAAAGGGTCTGGTATAGAATTTGGGGAGGAACCCATGCCGTTTTTTTGTGTAGGGTATCTCTCATTATAATCCATCCCAGAACCCTATGTAGGACAAGGTTTTGGTACGTTTTTTGGGGGGAATGCCTTTTTTTTGCACAGTGCCATTGGTTGCTGTGGTGCACCAGATGATAAGTACATTTAAATGAAATTCAGGACAAACAGATAAATGCACACTCTAGGATGCAAACATGATTTCTCTTTTACTTGCCACAAGATTTGTAACTCAAGAGAGAAAATCAAGTGATTTACACACATCTGCTACTCTGCACAGGTGAGAGAGTTTTCTGCTGGCTAAGCAACACAACTTCCTGTGCCACTTTTCCACCTCAGGTCTATTGTCTGGACAGTGCATTAGGAACATTAATTCTGTCTGTAAACAGGAGGTAAACCAGGAAGTTGTGTATTAAAACCAAAAGAGTGGAATTGAAGAGGTGCATAATTCACAAAACAAATAAAAAAATGGCATGTAAAACAGTAATCATCTTGGTGTTTTAAATGTGCATCTGCTGGTTCCTTGGAATTTCACTTTAATGCAAATACTCTGATGACTGGTCAGTTTGGGCTTAATGCACATACTCTGATGACTTCTTATTGAGAGGTTAAAGCACATACTGCGGAGACCAGCCCTAAGGGATTTGTGCACATACTATGGAAACTTTTTACTGAGGGGCTTAAGCTGGCCATACACCTTACCACCATTGTACAACATTTGTTGTCCGGACATCACACCCTCATTCCATTTTCGTTCAAACAGCCAATAATGCACAGACTAATGTAGTTCTCAATTATCATTCATCAGCACCACTAACTGACTGATTTTTGTTGATCAAATGACCAGATTTTCGTTTGCGCATGTGCAGTTTTCATTGTGCGATTTTTGTTGTACGAAAACGCCACTAATCTGTTGATTTTAATCCAAGTTGCTGAAAATTTTCTAGGCTGCTTGAAAGACAAAAATCGGCCAGATGTAAAGTAATTGCGCCTGTGTACTTCTCATCAACTGGCCGATTTTCGGACGAAAACACGGTCGCGGCCGAATATTGGCCGATAATTGTTTAGGCACCTTTATGCTCAATCCCATGTGACTGATCAAAGAAAGATTTATGCACACACTATCGGTGTTAAACCTGGCTAGTGGACACTGCGTACTAGAGGGGCTGTTTTACTGCTGGCATGGATAATAAAAAGGAGAAATGTGAAAAGGGCAGAAAACTATGGGGAAGGAGAATTCTCTGTTTAGCCTTATTTGGTATTCAGGGTAGAATACTCTAGCAGCAAAAACTAGAAACTTCTATCTTCTTTACACACTATATAGGATATGAGATTGCATAATCTAGGACAGGGCTCAAAATTTCCACTCGCCTGCTCGCATTTGGCGAGTAAAAATAAAGTGGGGCGAGTGGAAATTTGGGTCTCCAAGTACCGGTCCGCAGGCCAACTCCAGCCCGCGAGCCGGTACTATGTTACCCGCAGACAGCTGACATGTCAGGCAAACGGTCGCAGACCGCGTACCTGACTTGCGGGAGCAGCTCCACGGTCTGCATCTGTGTCGGATGCAGACTGCAGAGTTGCCCCTGTCAGCTCTGGCTTCCTTCGGCCGGAGCTCTGACAGTTCTGAGCTGCGGCCGAAAGAAAGAATGTACTGTATGTGAGGAGGTTCGATCCCAGGTTATCTGGGTGTGATTAGTGAGATCTGCTGCAGACCTCACTAATCACCCCCAGATAACCTGGGACAGATCCTGCTCACAGCCACCTCCCTGCAAATACGTGAACAGGTGAGGGGGCTGGGGGGAGTGTATTATTATTTTGTAAGATGGGGTTAATAAGGGGGAGTGTATTATTTTATGTCTGTGGAGGGGGGTTAATAAGGGAGGAGTATATTATTTTATGTGTGTGGGGGA
>NW_017307095.1:723332-772313 GCF_000935625.1 Nanorana parkeri
GGGAATTTTATTATTATATTTGTGTGGGGGGGGGGTGTAACGTTGAGAAGTGTATTATTGTGTTTTAAGCTGCCCATACACCTTACAACCATCGCACAACTTTCATTATGCAATGGTTGTAAGGTCATTAAAATCTCGTACGAGCTGGACAGGCAGATCGTAATTGCGATCATCGCAAGCCCTCCCCGCTGAGGGGCGGGTTTCCGATGATTGCAGTGCTGAGTGGGCAGGGCCCGTGCGGCATTCGTCTTCCGACCACGCCACCAACCCGCCAAAAATCTACGATTTTCGGCAGGTTTTCCAGCGTGCTTGGAAGACGAAAGTCGTGCAACCTTACAGTAGAAGCGGTCGCACGCTGCCCATACACCTGCCGATTATCGTACGATAATCAGCAGGTGTATAGACACCTTTAGTGTATGTGTATATTATTCTCCATTCACACCTAGAGTATATTTCAGGTGTGATTAGGGATTCCTGTGTCAGGAACTTGCGTTTTCCTGCAGCAGGAATCCCTAATCTGCCATTTACAAGCGGCAACTATCATAAGATAAGAATTATCATAAGATTATTTAAGAGGGTGTGTTTATGGGCGGAGTTAAGGCTGGGCCATGGTAAGGGTTAGGTGGGGCAACTGGTGGCTAGAAACTCTTGAGGCCTGGCTAGTAGCTCAGGACTTGACATTTTGAGCCCTGATCTAGGATATACAGTATGTTTATATTACAATGTTCTTAAGCTTTGGATATTATATGTTAAATACAGGGTATATTGATACAATCTGTCCAGAAGGCTCCTAGCCAGGCAGAGGTGTGTCTCTGCATTTTTAGACTTTAGATATTGGCATGACCCAAGTTGCCTAAATATATACTGTAAATGCATAAAAAACAATAATAATGCTTGTAACAGGTCAGGTTTCTCTGTAAAGGCTTCCTTCAATAATGCATTTAACCATTTAAAATCACCAGCCAGGTAGTTTCTTAGCCACCACCTCTTCCTTATGTCCCAACAGTCCCATTTTTGGAGGTATTTGTCCTATGTAGGGTGCTGGAAAGCTCATTCTAGCACCTGGCATAGCATCTGTGCTAGAATGGTTTGCGAGCATGTTTTTAATGTCTGAATAAACCTATTAACAGTTTTACATTATGCAAGATTGCTCTTCCTTTGTTTGGATACATGGAATGTAGATATTTATTCAGATGTCTGCATGATAAAGAGTGGAAACACTGTAGAGAAATGATTATGAGTGCTCTTTGACCATAAACATTTGAGATCAATTTAATTTGGTGAGTTTGAACACATTAGGAAGAGCACTCACTGGTGCTTTGCACAAGAATTACATTTAAGAGCAATGAGAAGATAAGCACTATTGGGTTCTTTCTTTCTATCCCTTACTATTGAATATATTTTATACTTTTGAAACTGCTGGACCTTTTTTTATATGGTTGGATGTAATTACAAACACTCTGATTCAAAACTATTGGCTGAACACCTGTATTTTAAAGTACAGTACTCACTGGAAATGAATTGCACAATTTCTTTGTTTGATTGCTAAATATGTTGTATTGATTATGTGTATTAATATATTTTAATTGTATTTAAAAGTTTAATAACTTTCTAAAAATGTATTCACTTTAAGGAATAGTTACAAGATTAAAGTAGGTGTAGTAGGAGGCAAGTAAATTAGAGGGCAAAATATACATTTTACAAATACAGCATATTCAGATATTAATGACTACTAGTTATCTATTCCTGGACCATTATAGATTTATTAAATCAGTCGTTGGGGTATTTAAGCCAATCATTGTTTAATATTAGCACAATATTTTACAAACATTTGCATCTTAGATTCAAAACAGTAAAAAATTCACCAGAGTGTATTCCAAGTTTATAAAATGCGTCATGTTTTGACAAACCAGACAGGCATGTTTTTATAGTCTACATTGCAAGGAAACTTGAAAATAAAAATGTATGATCTTGTTGCGACCAATAAACATTTTATTTCCTGTTTTATTTGTGACAGGTATTTCTCCATCCCTCTGACTAAGCTGTTTTTTATGCTCTGTGTATTATCCTATTTGCTGTGCTAAAGATGATGGTTTAGGAGTACAATCTATCTTAAAAGATCAGCACTGACTTATAAAATGTTGCATAATAGCCCACAAAATGATCTAAGATGAAGTACCTTAGATGATGACATATATAGGAACCTCCAATAAATATAGGGTAAGATTAATTAGTGATGATTGAACTGAGATCCGTTTTTCATTCATCTGTATGTTGATGGAGATACAGTGGATCTGAATCAATTCTGTAGACTGAACAAACCTGTTTACATACATTTAGGTGACTAATAAAATTTTCAGTTCACTGGTTTGACAACTCGCCTAATTTTTCCAATTGATTCTCTCATTGATATAACGGATTTCAATGATTGCATCATATTAGTTTCAAAGAGAACTACACAAGAGATTTTTAATTCCCAGATTAAGCTGTGAATCTCTCATGACTGTGGAAGGCTGAAATCTCATCTTGTATTCTTTAATATTATACACTTCTTTATACTTTTTAACACTCACAATATAAACACAACATGGAAGGGTTGTGTTTTAAATTCACTTCTAATGTGTACTACTATGGAGCAAGCTGTGGAAGCATCAGTAGCCCAGGAGCTGAAACAATCAAATTAGAGGTTATGGCTTAGTGGTTCAAGCACTAGTTCCCAGGGGGGAGCCGTCCATAGCCACAGCCAGCTGGGACAAAAAGCCACTATTCCAGTGCCCTTTTTAAATCACAGCTGGGACTTAAGCAGTTATTGTGCCATGATGGGCAACAGTGAAAATAGACAAATCCTTGAAATAACATATTTGGGTATGTCTAAAAGCTGTATGTGAGGTCACAGAACTGTAGAAGTTAACACTTTAGAACTGACATAACAAACTACCAATGCTAAATAACAGCTCCCGACTTCTGGTTGCCCCGAAAATTCAAACCAGACCCTTATCCAGACATTAAATCTGGGATGCCAGGAAAGGCAGGGCAGTAATCATGGAGTCTTCCCCCCCCCCCTCTCTTGAACCATACCAGGCCACATCCTCTCAACATTGGGAGGGTGCTTTTATTTAAAAAAAAAAGAATAACAATTTAAATAATATCTCACAATGTAAATTCAGCATCAATTGGTACATCAAGTGATTTAGATCCTTGTCAATTACAATGGCCCACCCCCCTTGTGACCCACCACCTAATGATGTCCTGCTGCCATGATGACCCATCACCTGACTATGTTGCCCCACCACTATGATGACCAACCACATGACATTGCTTCACTACTGCAACTCCTATCATAAATGACAGATCCCCAGCCTGTATCATGGGTAACATCATTGACCAAATATGATCATAACTTCATTTGTTCAATGTTGTCGCCTGTGATCCCTAGCTGGTTTGTCTACAAACAGAAATTCTTGCTATTACTAACAGCCAGGTTTCCCCTCAAATGATCAGGAAAAAATCAGAATGGTTTCTGATTGTGTAATCAACTATTTAGTAACCACATGCAGGCTGTAGACTTCATTGATAAATCACAGTTAGTTAAAAATAGAACTTTAAAAAAAATTCTATGCATTTGTCATTCTAAATTAAAAACATAGCATTTTCGAATTAAAAAATTATAAGAAATATATACAAATTGTTTAGGTATGTAAATTGGTCATAGAGTTTTTGTCAAGGAATGAAAGGTTTAAAATATACCAGACAAAAAAAAATGTTTTTTAAATCTAAATTGGGTGTGGTAAAATGCAGTACTCAGGAATGGCACCCAAACACACTATAAACCCTTTACCTCCATGCCACCAACGTAAGGCATAGGGCAGAACAAAAACATTCACAGCTGGCCAGCTTAGTATGCCTTACAGCAGGTGAATTCCTCATTCTACTATATGCTCAGGGTTGCTTCAGCGACTATAAGCTTATAACAGAAGGGTCCCCCTGACTGCTCTCTGCAAATGAATAGATGTCATCAGGGACTGACAAGCCACTGATGACAGATATCCATTGTAAATCACCCCCCTTCTGCCACTGCTGCTTGTTTGCAGATTTCTCCCCCCCACTAGGATGTTTTGGTCTGTGTCCCCTCCAATTCCTGCTGCTCTCCCCCCTCCTGTATCGGCTGAGACAGCAGGGATCAGAGAGGACACAGAGCCAATCCACCTGCCAGCACCCAGTGTTGTGAGTGAGCTGTGGGAAAAGAGAGGAGCCTTGACAGGCAGAAGGGTTTGTAGCTTCAGGATGCCTAGCAGAGGATCGGCAAATATGTGAAATATTTGTCAATCATTCCCTTTATAAGAAACACCAAAGTAACCAGAAGTGAATACTCCTGTGTTCATAAACTGAGGAGATAGTAAACATGTGCCTAGATATGAATGAACAGGAAAATATATGGTTTGGGGAGCCTTTTACAAACTCTGAAAGCTGCAAATGAAAAAGGTGAAAAATGGACTGGCCAGCTGAGGTTAAAAGTGGAGCACAGGACCTGGCAGTGTAACGGTTAATATAGCAGCCAATTCACCTATATTGCAAGTGTTTAAAAAGACTCTATCATGTAAAAAAGTGTAGGTACCTAAAGGTTATCCTGTTACACTTAAATGCCAGGCCATTTTGAATGAGGAAAGCTTCAACAATTCCATCCAAATAGTTTCAGAACTGGTCATTCTCCCCCCTTCCCAAACACAAAAATTCCTATTGGCCCATCACTATGACAGACTACCTCATTGACAAGTAGAGTAGGAATGTGTGTGACGGAAAGGGCAGGCAAGCTCCATCTCTCCCAGAAAGTGTTGCAGCTTTGACTTACTCATAATGGCCTGGCATATGGCCAGGGCTATGAAAGCCTCTGCAGATTTAAACAAGTACCTCTATATACAGGCACTTCTAAGTGCTGTTAATTCCCATATCTACAAACGTAAGGATCACTTGATGCTATTTTGCACTTACTAAATCTATGGCCAAAACTTTACCTTTAAGATACAGAAAGCTATAATTTGATCCAGCCAAATACTACAGAATGTTGCATGGCAATTTCGTAATAATTCACTGTTTTTCACATGGCAAGAGGGGGCAGACAAGCTTTATAACTACCAGGAAATACCACCGTTTTGCCCACTCAGAATGACCAAGCCTTTGGCCATTGCAGAACGCAATCACAGCTGCTGCCGGCTATATACTGTATAAGCCATCTTTAAGTCTCTGCACTGCACACTTGCTAGCAACCACTTTTTGTTAAGGCACTTAATGAAGCTGAAATATGTAATCTAAAGTAAATAAATAAAATTGACCGAGAAACATCATGAAAGTAACCTGTTTTCTTTTCCTTCCTTACTTTTTCTTTTACATTAAACAGATTACAGATACTGTAGGTGAAGGAATTTTTGACATTTTTTCAAACATCCAGTTTGTTAACATCAGTGGAATAATCAAATCTAAAGATCCTACCACTGGCGTTATCACCCGGAGCCCTGAACTGAAGTATTTGTATTCCTGTGGCTATCCTCTTGAATATCTTATGAACAACACTAGACTGGATGTGTAAGTAGAATTATCTATTGCAAAAAAGAACCATGTTGTATATTTATTTTGTTTCCAGTAATTATATGATGTCAACACAATGGCAGCTCTTAGAGCCATTCTCATCAGTCTTGCCCCCAAACACAATCTTATGTCCTTTCCACATAAACACGTGCTACACAAAGAATATGGAAGGGAACCAATGAAGATACTTGTATATTCTTGGATTTGAAAGGAAACTACTAAAGCACCTTCTAAGCAACTTCTGGAGAGATAATAGACTGTTCACTTTATAAAGGAATTTGCACTTTGCAAGGGAATTTTCCCTTACCCTAGTAAATGTAGTGAACATTCACTTTGCAAATGATTGTCAATTACATGCCAGGATAATAAAAAATATATTGTTTTGCTTGTACATGCAAATAATAGATGTAATGGAAGTCAGCAGTGCTGTTTCTAATTTACTGAGCTAGGGGAAAATTCTCTGCAAAGTGCAAATTCCCTTGCAAAGTGAACAGCCTGTTTGCTTTAAATAAATCCACCCAATGTCATCATAATGCAATGAAGAGTGTTAACCACTTAGCTAAAGTGCTGCCATGTTAAATTAGTAATTGACTATGGAAATATTTGTTGACCTATACCATGAGGGTTGCATGCTTTTCATGGCCATGGCTATATACATAATGATCAAGCCTATTGGTACTATCTTACACTTACTATGTGTATGGGCAAAATTGGCACATATATGAAGTCACACTTTTATAACATACAGGCATATATATATATATATAAGACGTCCAAAAAACAAAAACGCAGTATTGCAGTGTGCAATGATACCTTTTTTATTTGACTAACAAAATATATAAAAGACAAGCTTTCGAGAGTGAACCTCTCTTCTTCAGGTCAGAAGCAATACTAAGCAACATGACAGTTTGTCAGTTAAGACAGGAGAAAGCTGTTAGAGGAGGGGGGAGAGGGGGGGTGAGTGGGGTGTCATAAATGTTGAACCCAGGAGTAAAAAATGCCTCCTGATAATCAAAAGACAGAAAAAATAAACGTAGGATGACAAATAAACCCTAAACAGATCAGAGATATACCACATACATGAATATTGGGATGTTCTGTAGCTTTATAAAAAGTTCTGGTAGTGTGTCAGAAAACCAGAATCCACATTAAGTCCCTCCTTTATGGTGTTGAAATGTAAAATCATTTTCATCTCAAATGTTTTCCTTTCATGAGAGTTTTTAAAATTCCCTTTTAGTACTTTAATATTAACCTCAATAAATACTAATAATACTAATAAAAACTCTCATGAAAGGAAAACATTTGAGGAGGCATTTTTTACTCCCGGGTCCAACATTTATGACACCCCACTCCCCCCCCTCCCCCCTCCTCTAACAGCAAAATAAGAACCTGAAAAGGAAACGAACGTTCGAACTACCGCTACCGAATTTCGGAAATGGAAATTCAGATTCGTTTGCATTTGTTATGTCTGTAATTCGGAATTCGAATACACGCGAATGTCCGAATTTCTGAAAATTCGTCCGACATCGTCACACATGTCTACTTAGTATTGCTTCTGACCTGAAGAAGAGAGATTCACTCTCGAAAGCTTGTCTTTTATATATTTTGTTAGTCCAATAAAAAAGGTATCATTGCACACTGCAATACTGTGTTTTTGTTTTTTTTACGTCTTGTCTACTGAACTAATACGGCTTACCCATTTATATTGCACTATATATATATAATGATCTCTTCAGGCACCACAACTATTCAGTAAATGAGTGTAGGGTCTGAGAAGTGTATCTTCATATATAACTAATCCAGTTATAATCACAATGGGAATACAAAATTCCCTATTTGTCAAATTATAACAATGATAATAAGCATCTTAACAAAAAACTATGCTGTGATCCAGCCAGATACTACTGAATATTACATAGCAATTACTTATGTTTTTATTGTAATGATGTGTTTATTACACAACCCCATGTTTTTTGTTAAAGTTGTATTTGGAGTTAAATGAAGTGGAACAGGAGGCAAGAAGCTATTCTATTCAGTTAACCCTTTCATTTATGGACCTCCTCCATATTGTATGGCTAGGCGGATGTCACAGATGTGGCAGGGGTGTGAATTGTAAATCTGTTTGCAAGTAAAATACTAGCTCAATATGCATTTAAACCTTCTTTTACCTGTTTGCCTTTAGTTCCATCGTATTTCTTCCTCACCAAAATACATAATATGCTGCCATTGAATACATATTATATTAATGCAATCAATATATACATTCCTACAGACATGGTTATGTCTGTAAATCTAGAATTTCTCTTTTACTGATTTGGAAATTTGAAGTAGTTTACAAAATTTGTAACATGTTTAACATGATTAACATATTCTTTGTTTTGTAGGGCTGGGAATAATATAGCTATCACTACAAATAATGGTAGCTTCATCAGTACTCTATATGTTCGGTTGTTTTTTGTAAGTAATTTAAATGAATTCATGTTTTGATACCCTAATGTGTGTGTGTGACATTATTTGATCTGCATGATTCCAGACCCATATTCTGCTAATGCATTCATAGATAGCTATGTTTGATCAACTGCTGTGAGCCTCTTTTTTTCTCTTTAGTATTATTGATCCTCCTTCAAAAATACAATAATGAACTGATACATAGGGGTAGTTTGCTTATGCTGAAGGGCTTATAAGCTAATTAAGTCCTTGTTATAGTGATTTCTACCTGCCCCTACTCCTTCTCCTGACACATCAGGGATAAAATACCCCTCATGGGAATTAAACCCAGGCATTGCAAAATAAGCCACTGGTCTCTACAATGTTATCATTTCTTGAAAACCACAAGCCTGTTACTAAAGAGCATCACCCTTCCTCATTCCTCTATGAGGCTGGAGGAAATGTATTAACCAGGTCCTTCAAGTTGTCCATGCTTAGTTTTGGTAAAAGAGCACAAGGGCATTTCACAAAAACTACAGTAGTTATTAAAAAAATAACCTAAAATAATTAGTAAAAAAATTAATATTAAAGGAACACTTTGAAAAAAAATGTTGCACTCACTGGTAACTGGCTTATTTTAAAAAAAATGTTGATCCAAAATAGTTAAATTGGTATTTTCTTAATTCCATTTTATGAAAAGCTCTAACCACCTGAGAAAGTTGTAAATATCTGATCTTTTAAAAGAATAGTTTAATATTTAGCACCTTATATGTTTCATTTTAGGATGACAATTATGGAAGACCTCTCCTCATCCCACCAACTGGAATCAAATTAAACCAAACAGTATATGTTGAAGTGGGAGCAACCAACTTGACTGACAAGTAAGATGTTATGGTAGATACCAGAAATAGAGGCAATGGGGCTGATTTACGAAGCCCAACACGCACACGCGCAGGCTGCGTGCGCGTTTTAACCCGCAAAAATGAATTTACCAAGCGAACACGCACTTCATGGCGCGGTTTCACGCAGGCATGGCGCGTTTTTATGTATTTACTTGCGCGCGTGTCGTGTAATATGCGCCATCGGCTGCACGCCACTATAATAAAAAATTGCAAGTGCTAGAATCATATTTCTACTACTGCCATACATGTGCAAATCATACATATGATACATATGTTATTGCTATGCTTCTGTGCATACAAACATTCCACATAACACTTACAAACTGGTAAAAGACAGTATTCCAAAATAAGGTACTTACACACCAGTGCCGTGTTCGGATGTGCTCCAGGCAACTGCGCATGTGCATGAGCAAGTTCACACGTTTTTTGATCCTAGAAACACGACCACGCCAATCCTGCACGATTTCTTCGTAATTACTAAAAGTATGATGATTGGGAGAATGATTATTCTCAGTGACCCACCAATATGGGTTATTGGAAGGCACAACAACTAGCCCACCACAGATAGGAGAAAACCAATTGCACAAGATGTGATTCTTGACCTAAATTAAGAAATGACAATAGAAATATGAATCAACCACTGTCAGGAAACCTATGGCAGGTAACCTGTTGTCTAGTGTGACCAGATATATTGACTATAGAAGGAAATATTACACTATTGTAAGTGAAAGGAAATACATTATATTGGAAACACAGATAACATAAACCATATACAGGAACAATCCAACAAACAAGCCAGTGAAAATGTACATTGTGGAACTAACTGCCTAACTAAATTCATACAGGTGAAACTCGAATAATTAGAATATCGTGCAAAAGTAATTGCAGTAAGTGCTGCAAAAGGGGCCCAAACCAAGTACTGAGTACATATGCATGCTTGTACTTTTCAGAGGTCCGATATTGTTCTATGTACAATCCTTGTTTTATTGATTGCATGTAATAATCTACTTTTTTGAGGTTGTGGATTTGGGGTTCTTGGGGTTTTCATGAGCTGTAAGCCATAATCATCACAATTATGACAAATCACGGCTTGAATTATCTTGCTTTGCATGTAATGAGTCTATCTCATATATTAGTTTCACCTTTTAAGTTGCATTAGTGAAATTAATGAACTTTGCACGATATTCTAATTATTCGAGTTTCACCTGTACATATAACCACTGCAGGGTGAAAGGTAAATGAAAAGCAGGACACTCAGTCTGGTAGAGGATAAAGAGCAGGTTCAGGCACACAAGCTAAATGTTGAGACATGGGACCTTATTTATTAACCTAACACACACGCCATGAACACGCCAAGAAAAAACATGCCCAGATGCGCACGCATGCGCGTATGGTGCAATAGAAAAAAGAAGAGTCTCCATAAGTAGAATCAGGAATATGAAAATATTGCTGACATGAAACAACTATTTATGTTCATATATATTGGACTTTATTAAACTGTTGACCAAAAACCTGATGTACATGCCTCTTAAGTGTATGCATTTGATGTACATGTTTGTGCTATTATCTGAAATCGTGGTAACGGGTGTGATCGTACAATGTATAACAATTTCTTATTTCCTACAGGTTCAATGTGTTACTGGACAGATGCTATGCTTCTACTTCCCCATACCCTACAAACTCAACCTCCTATGACCTCTTTGTAGGGTAAGACAAATCAGAAATGTTTCACTACGTGTCATTGGGAAAAAAAATGTAATTATATAGAACGGTAGATTTATAGCCTTCTCATGTGGGTACCAGACTTTCCAATTTTGCTGTTATTTACTATCAATCTTCCAACAATAAGTTTAAAGGAGAACTATGCGGTGAGTGCTTTTCACTCACCTCATAGTTCTAGCCGACCTGTGACAATGAGACTGTCACAGGTCGGCTCAGTAGATCGGGAGGTGAGTGAACACATACCGGGTTCGCTCACCTCTCGATCCTGTCACGGCTCTCTGCCGTGACAGGGGGAGGGGCTGGATTCCCCTCTCCCCGCTCCGATCTGCCAGTGCTGACTGGTGGAACGGACGGGGAGGGAGCGGGTACAGCTGGCTCTGCCTCAAGATAGGCAGAGCCAGCTGTCACTCACGCAGCTGGGCGGATCCCGTCGTCTAAGTCGAGATCCGCTCGCTGTAGCTCGCGGTATACTAAGCCTACGGTAATGGGAGGATGCTAGTTTGTGTCCTCCCGTTACCCTAAGGAGAACTATGGGGAAAAACACTGACCCCCATAGTTCTCCTTTAACGTTCTTTTTCCTTCTCTTATGTCCTTTTCAATGTAAATGGGTAGAAAAAAACAAAATGATTATTACCTAAAGCCCCAATTTCCATCTTTTGAAGGGGCATACATTTTGTTTTCTCGCTAAAATTGATGTATTTGCACTGTTTTATTTACAGTATTAACACATTTTATTGTAGTTAAAGGAGAAGTGTGAAAAGAGTAAAACATATTTTCCTTGATGATTATATCCAATGTGGATTACTGTACTGTGATCATGTAACCACTGATTGCTCATCTCACAGTCTCTTCTCCCGGCAGAGAACAGTGACTGTTAGTTATTGCTTTCCACAGGCATCCCCCCGTATTCCTCCAGTGTTTATTGGAAGGACAAGGGGAGGGGTGTTGGATGGCTGGGGCACACATGGCTCTAGCTTTAGAGAGGGAAAGCAAGCTGTCACAATATTGTTGGGATGCTTCCTGGCTGCAGGGCAGTTCTGCACTGTCAGCTGATGGGGAGCATTAGCCTGCTGTCTGCTGACTTTGGTTCACAGGAATACATTTATATATATATCTACTCCTTTGATCCATAAGGGAAGTAAAATAAAAAAAGATTTGGTTTTGCTTTTCTTTTAATATAAATGTAAAATGTGAAATATCTCCACCTTTTTTTTACTGACCAGTTTCTAGAGGAAAACTAAACATAGCAATCATTTCCTTTAAGCATATGTATTTTTTTTTGTTTCTGAACAATGTGTTCAGAGCATGAACAGGGTCATAATGAATATTGGGGTAGCAAGAGTAAAACATTTTTTATTTCAGACAGGCAGTCTGAATAAATGGCATTGTTTTCAACAATTTTTTTATGTGTAACAAATGTCTTTTTATTTGTAAAGCATAACCTGACAAAACAGTCAGCTGTAAAGTAACTATGTTTATCTATTTCTTTAGATGCCAAAAAGATTCCTATACTTTTATAAAACAAAATGGAGACAGCCAGGTTGCCCGTTTTTACTTTTCAGCTTTCCGATTCCTTGAACAGTATCAGCAGGCTGTGTCAACATTTTATTTGCATTGTATTACCAGACTCTGTGAAGTGTCTGCATGTCCGGCCTTTAAGCCAGTAAGTATTATAGACATAACTGTGTGTGATTGTACTGTAGATAAATCATCTTTTTCCTTTTTAACCAATACAAGTACTACACTTTAATTAGTTAACATTAAAGCGATATTAAACCCTCGTGTTTAAAATAAATCTCCATAGGAGAGCCATTTGTACCTGTGTAGCTCTTTTTTATACTGTCTATTTTCTTTAATTCTTCAAAGGGTGTATTACGTCCCCCTACCCTCCTGTTTATGGGTGTCTTCCTTGCCTAGCAGGTCGCAAAGGAGACACCTGTGCTTGCGTGCACACTCCTGGCCAGGCTAGGAGCCGTACTGTGTGTGTCCAGTGACACACACAGCACTTAACAAGGCATGCCCCTTTCCCCACCTCCTCCCTCCTCTTAGTACCTTGACAGACAAGTGCAGCAGCCTATCACTGCTCTGCCTTCAGTGTCCTCGGGATCTCTCCTCTCAACCCAGAACTTCAGAGACACATCAGAGATTGTCTGGGAGAGAATTAATTAAGGTAAAAAAAGAATAGCCTTTTGTTTTACTTTAAGGTATTTATGACTTTTACACTCTAAATTTATAAATGCATTGAAGGAATCTTAATATACACCAAGACTCTCCAAAGGATGGTGAGTAGATATGTGTGTCAAATTAAAAGGGATCTTCTAAATATTGATTATCAGAAACAACCAATCATGTTTGTGGCCATAGTGATAGAAAAGTTAAAGGTACTAAGAGAAATATTTCCACTTATTTCCCAAGGTGCAGTTCTATTGGCATACCCCATCATACACCACATACAAAAAAAACCATATTAGAACATTTTAAGGGTTTATTTACTGCATTGCAGTAACATTCGCTAAAATGCATGTTAACGTGCTTTACCAAAATACACATTAATGCAACTACTCTATGAGTGGTGCATTGCAAAGCAATTCATTATGAATGACACCCCAATACACTGCACCGTAGATAGCAAAGCACCACAGGGCACCACCCTACCATTGCAGTGCATTGTATTGCTAAACAAAAAGGGCATGTGCTTTTTTATCCATCGTGGTGCATTAACGCACCATAACAAAACAGTTAAGTATGAATCAGGCCTAAATGTGCAGTTTTGAATTACCATGAATTAATTCTTGTCTTCAGTATAAACTTTTGAGTATAATCTTTTCCTTAGTATAAACGTTTCCTAAGAGTACTCATATATTTCTTTACAGACATGCGCAAAACGGAAAAGGAGTGTTAGAGCAGCTTCAAGCTCTTCAGGAACTCCTTCACTTTCCGATCCAGCAACAGTCACTTCACCAGGAATCATTACCAATGCTGATAATGGTAAGTACAGAAGCACAAAATACTAAACTACACTAACTGGAAAATAGCATACATTATGAAAATGTATTTGGCAGTCAAATCTATAAATAAAAAAAATACAAATAAACAAAAATATTTTTTAAAACAACTAGTGTTATTGTAGGTAAAAAGTACACATTTTATCCTATAATTTGTCCTAATATAATTACCCTAAAATTATGTTTCTAGAGAAAAGCATGCCGATTTACCTAGGAAATAAAGGCTTTAGAAATGTTGTATTAGCTTTTTATATTTCTTTACAAAATATATGACTGGTAAAAATGAAAAGCATTAAAATAAAAAAGACAGAAAAATAATAACTAAGGAGAGATAGAAGGGGGTATCGTCTTCACTTGCCAGGTTGCTTTAATTGACACTATGTGCAGATCAAAGTAAACTCCTTTAATTTACACATAAAATAGCTTATTAAAAACACACTGTAATAATACTAATATTGTTACAATGCAGTTTTAAGCAAGCCCTGAAAACAGTGTTTATAGAGTTATTTTTTATGGTAGCCACTTTTATCACTCTGAAGAATATATAAAGTTGAACAAAGTAGCAGGCTTGTTTTGACAAGTGTATCCCCACTCCTGCAACACAGAAGGGGTCTGAAAATGAGCCTTGCATGCCTTGGCTGAAACAGTTGAAAACAGAACCCTGTTTCATTACGATAAAAGAGAATTGTCATCATATGGGGTCATCCTCTGTGGTCCAGGCACTGCTGTTGATCAGATGATAATTGGTGTGGATAACCTTTACCCTCCACTGGAATCTCTGTATCTCTTTTGTATACAAAGATTACAGGACTGGATGCAGGAGGCTTACAAAACTTAAGCAGGTGCTGGTGGCAGGGACAGAAACAATAAAACTCACCTCTAAAGGAGTTATACGCATTATGTTCTCAATATGCAGTGACGCACAAGTATATTTACTCAAATTATACAAAAACTGATTTATTGTTATCCACATGGCTTCTAAGAAATCATTTATAAAGCCTATAAAATGGGATGATTTTCTCAGTGCATATGACATAAATAATGTAACTTTGAATCAAGATGTTTTAACAAATTATCTATATTAATGCAATGAATAGTTTTTATTAGACATGTACGTTAGGATTTGGACGGACCTGCAAATCAACAAAATTCAGTTGATTCGGCGTTTTCGTGTGAATCCGAAATAACAAATTCATTATATGCCCGAATGTACGAAAACTATATTCGGGGATACATAAATTCGTCTCTACTGAGATATAATACTTTAATACTATTGTTGAGTCTAATCTGATTGAGTCTTTATTGATCATAAATGTTATAACAGAGCAATCATTTCCCATTTTCTTCATAGGCAATTCAGACAGTTTATCCTCCAGTAAGTATAGATTAATTTTTTGCCCTGCTATATTGTTTCAATCAACAATAATAAGTGGATGTTTTATTTATTTAAAAAGAATAGCATGTGCTACAGTGGCACCACATGCATATTTACATGACTCATAGCAAAGCCTTCTGATCATCTCAGCTATCTCTGTCATCTAAGCCATCTCAGCTACCTCTGCTCTGCTATAATGTTGCACATGTAGTGTGTGCAAGGAACACTTTAAACTATTTTTTTAAAATAATTTCCATTAGTGGTTAGATATGTGCAAAAAAGTGTAATCTACTCCAAGGGGCATATTTATAAAGTATTGAATGCGACTTTTGCCAAACATTCACTGGGGTGAACACATCACTGTCATTTAAATGTACCTGGAGGATTCACCTGCAGTGGATGTTTGGTGAATGTCTGATTGACTGCTTTATAAATATGTCCCCAAAGGTATTTCAACCAATCTGTCTAAAATACACTGACAGATGGAGCATATTTGTGATGTGGATATCTCTGTTCAAGGGATTTTTCATTTTGTCATGAATAAAATACACAGGTAAACTTTGACATGAGCTGTTAAAATGTATTCTTTGAACTGCTCCTCCCTAACAAACACTCTGCAAACAATCTGTGTTAAATATCTTCTTAAAATTACATCCAATTATTTTTCATATTCCAACCTTACTCACCACACTTAAAAAAAAAAAAATAACCCAGAGTTTATAAGCAATAATATGCAAAGAATATAGATCATTGCTTTAATTAGCTATGTAACAAATGTGTTATATTCCATTGTGACTATTTTCCCTACCTGGTTAGAATGTCATTGTGAAATTCCTACATCTACACATTCACAGATTCTCCAGCTTTATCTGTTGTGTTTTGGGCATTTCAATTGATTCTAAAATTCTTATTCTCAGTATAAATGTACGGTATGCAACTCTAGGTAGATTCCTATACTTTTGTAGGACTGTCTCATTTCTACTCTATCCTTTATCAGTATGTGTTTTAACCAGAAAGACATGAAGATATAAGGGAATGCTGCATGGTGGTGACTACTTACAAGAATAAATATTACTGTTTAACACCATGGCAAAACAATAATACTGTATATGTCCAGGTTATGGGTTTCATTTTCTTAATTCAATGACTGCAAATAGCATTTGTATATATAAAAATCCCACATTGATGACTCCTCCCTGTAAGACTTTTTTGTACTTGAAGATTCCATCAAACTTTTCAGTTGGCCATGTATCGCCTAATGTTTTAATACAACTGTGCATAGCCTAAATAATAATTGGTCAATAAAATTAACTCTGGCATAATACAGTAAACTCCCAGTTATCTGGCACCCATGGAAATCAGTATGTACTGGATGTCTGTAGTTTCTGGTTGCTTGAGAGTTAATAGTAACTCCCTTAGCAACCCCCTGCAGTGCTTCCCCTGGCCCCATTCATCTGCTGACTAGATTCAACAGCTAGCTGGTAAAAGTAAACAGCAGGCAGTGGGTGGGAGCAATGGCCAGCCTGCCGTTGACTATTTCAAATTGCAGTAGCAGTAGCATTAGCAGTGGAACTCTGTGAGGAGAACAGAGTCTTCTGAGTGTCTCCTTGATCTCTCCATCTGTCACATCGAAAGCAGATAATCAATCAAGGACTGTCAGTGCATTTTTATGTTTTTATAGACTGCTTATTTTGCAAGTATCTTTTTGGTTACTCCTTTATTGAATAAAAAGGTTTTACCTGCACCAGGAAAGGCACCCAGTTGTTTTTTTGTTTTTATATATAGCCTTCTGGACTCCCTGACTGAAACGGGGCAGCCTCTACTGGGTGCATAGTGAAGGGTTCTGGCTTATGGATGGTCTTCCTGGCGCTGGTCAGTGTATTGCATTTTTTGGCTATTGCACCCACTCACTGAGCAGAGGAGCGGACCTGAGAGAGAATCGTTTCTCTCAGGCCCACTCAGCTGCTCAGTGGGTGGGTGCAACAGCCAGCTTGATATTGGCTATTGCAATTTAAAATAGACAATAGCAGGCTGGATATTGATCCTCATTGTTAACATTCTGCTGCAGAATCTAGCCACTGGCTGGCAGGAGGATGTAAACAAAGAATTTAATTAGCAACTAAATACATTGTGTTGGATGCTAATTACATTTTTTAGTGTGCCCATGTTTATCAAGCAACATCAAAAAAATCAAGGGCATATTATGTCCTCTAGGTTTTTTTGTGTTTTGCTTGAGAGTGCCCGTTTCTTGAATGCCGGATAATAGGGAGTTTATTGTAGTTATATTGCGTGTGACCAATGAGCTTGCATTGTTACTAAAAACTTTCAATGCTAGATTTGTGTTTTTCACTAATTTCTTTTAGAAGTTCTTCTTTTTGGTGTTTTTGTTTTTAGCACAAGTCTGACAGAAAAACAGACACAAAGGGGGTGATTTACTAACCTAAACACACGCACGCACCAGGTGCGTGTGCATTTTTACACAGCAAAACTAATTTATAAACCAAACACGAGCAACGTGTCACATTTTCATGCCGTTATATATTCATGCGCGTTTTTATGTATTTACGTACGTGCGCGTCATGTAGCATGCGCCATAGGCTACACGCCGCTCTAATAGCGGCATGCAAGTCACTAAAAGCATATTTCCACTAATGCCATATACAGTATGGAAAAATCATGCACATGATGCATATATAATGCTGCTTCACAGTTTAGACAAAAATGGTTAGCTCATGCATTTACATTCCTGCATTCATCAACGCAAGCATCACAACGTAGAGCTAATTTACACAAAATCACCATGCAATTCATGCAGGGCTTTGCACAACACACCTGCTGGGTGTGTACACACTACTAAGGTGTCTAGATTCCACCAATAGATCATGCTGGGAGGGAACACACTACAGAGGTGTATACTTGTTCGTGGCGTGTTTATAAGGTTAGTAAATCAACCCCAAACAGACATAAAAGTAACTTTATTGTGTACTTTGAATCATCTTTCTCACCTCCTCTAAAACTATGCTCTATCACAAGATTTACCACAGCAATAGATGTTGTTGAAGAGTAAAATGTAAAAAAAAATGTCATTTAGGACTCAATGTTTAGTTCCTATTCCACTGGATTCTAAAGAAGAAGACCTTTTACCATTATTTTTTAAATATGGTTTTTAGATAAAACCTTGACTAGTATTATTATTGTTATTATTATTGTGGCTGCATGTTATAATATTAAGGAGACCTTGGCCAAAATGCGCTCCAACCCTAATATCCAGATCATTGATAATCAAATCCAGAAAATGTGTGATTTTCATGTAAATTTCTGTGCATTTCAGGATCCAGACTGGATTGTATGTATGGTTGTATGCAAAGTGGAAAATCTACATACATATATTCAAAATGATCAGAGATTTGCTAATTCTTTATGTATTGATGCATCTGAACATTTGTATAGGAACCTGCATGATTTGTGAAGAATACAATTTAGGATTTGGACAGATTAATTAATGAAATACTGAACTTCTTTGCAGAGTGTACAAAACCTAAATTACAGCTATTGACTGTGTTTAAATTCCATGTTACAAATGCAATTTCTCTTGTTATAAGGTTGCTTTTATTTTGTTTACCTAGCCGTTCCTATGGAATCATGTTATTAATTTTTTTAAATACATTGCTATTTCTAATTCATCATGATAACATATATTTAACTTTACAGGTTCTTCCAAAGTGGGCTCCCAAGAAATTGTAAGCACTGCTGTTGGCTTAGGAATAACAGTTGGCTTCTTGGCTTTACTCTGTACCATTATGGGTGGCCTTGCATACCTTATGCACAGGAGACTTCAGAAGAGTAGATATCTGGAGAAGAACAACTTTCATTAGAAAAATATCACATAGTATACAAAAGCTATAGACTCATCAATACTTTAAATATCTTCCTTTTATGTTGACTAATTTAGGCGAATGCATAGTTTTAATAATTCAAGTGTAAATATTTCAGTATGATTATAATTTTACAATAATTTTGTATTGCTATTTGATTTTTATGCAATAGAAAATAAAGCAATAGAACAATTCGCATTTAATTTACAATGTATTCTTCTATGAATAGTGTTGTAAATAATAATAACACTTTTCTTATTTCAAGAAAATAAAATACATTTTATATATATTTATCTATATTTGAAATATATGACAAAAATACTAACTTTGAAGATGAATTAGGTTAAAAGACACTCTTGTCATGTAATGGGGAAAAACACTTCTTTGTTGACATTGTCTTTTCTATTTGGGCTGCTGGCATCTTAAGAACCACTTTTCTCCTTTGTGGTTCCTTACAAAAAAATATACTTTTAAACAGCACGGTTAAAGCAAATTATGATAAATAGAATATCTTGCTTTTAACCCTGTATGTTTCTCAAAACCATTTTTTAGATTTTTCACATGCTCTTTGATCCTTATCCTCAACTCTCTGGTGGTCCTTTCAACATATTGAAGGCCACAAGGGCACTCCAATACATACATAACAAAGGCTGTATGACAAGAGATGAACTCCTTACTTTCAAACTGTTTCCCATTAACTTGTGAGGGAAAATTAATTTTTTTCCTTCCCCACTATTTCCAATTACCCTACATCCCACAAAATTCTTACAAGGGAAGAAACCTACCCCTTCAAAAAAAGTAATACCCTTTGATATCACACCATTAATTAATTTATCTCTTAATGATGATAGTCTCCTATAAACCGTTATGGGTTTCTTAGGGATCAATGGGCCCAATGTCTTATCCTGTTGTAAAATTCCACAATGTTTATGCCAAATTTGTTCAATTGTTTGATATTGGGCTTTATAGTCAGTTATAATTAACAAAGGAAAATTTCCCTCATGGTTCCTTTTCCCCTTTTCCTCTTGTAAACCATATTCACCTCATATCCTTTCTCTACAAATCTATTCTCAAGAGTCTTCGCTTGTTCTTCATAATCTAAGTCACGAGTACAGTTCCTTCTTACTCTAACCAACTGCCCCTTCAGGATTCTGGTGACTCATCACAATAAAGTGATTCTTAGAGGGTTATTCACAAAGCTGCCGAAGGCAGTGAAGTTAGCCGAACACTTTTCGGCTATTCACTTCAGGCTTGTACATCTGATTTCAGCCGTACATCTGCTGAAATCAGCCGTACATCGACTTGCTTCAGGTGGCTTCGGGTCGGCTGAACATGCTCAGCATGTTCGGCCGACCTGACGTGCAGAAGGAGTTCAACATCTGGATCGGCTGAGCCGAACCTCCAAGAGGCTACTCGCTGCTGTTTGGCCTATTCTCATAGGGGCCGAACAGCATTGAGTGAATAGCCAAAACTTTTGGAGATCAATCACTGAAGTATTCTTTAACCCACTGTGGATATAATTTGTCCCTGTTTTTTCATTCAATATAATTGTAAATTTTTATTTGTATGAGTCAATGGTGTTAATGGTGTATATACAATAATCAAAACACATTACAATTACCACTATATCAGAGGTAGGGTAAAATTAGCAGCACAGCGCACCTTAGAAAACAATTAATTGACCATGTTGGTCAACAATGTCACCCAGGAATTGGAATGAGGTTGAAGCTTGGATCAATGTTAGGTTCACTCTAAACTTTGCTTGTTTGACATTCGTCCAAACTCTGAATTTACAAAGACGTTTAATGGAGGCGTCAAAACGTATGCCCCACAATGTCTTGCAGTGCACTTTAATCTGTCGTCAGGTGAATAACTGTGGCCAATGAGTTGTTTTTTTTTGGGGGGGGGCAGAAGCAGGGGTGGCACAGGAAGAGATACCATTTGGTAGCAGCTCAGCATCGCCAACTATTGTGTTTCAGTTTACTGCACAAAAGCACCACATTGTAAAGTGCACCAAAGCACACCAACCCCAACCACCTATTGCCAAAGCTGTTAATAAAATGAAGGAATGACCCATTACTATCTGTCTGGGAGGGCTAAAGAGAGAGGCAGAGTTTGTTTATGTGCATCTATTAGGGGGGTGAGCAGTTTATGCATCCACAGCACATCCAAAGCAGTGGTCAGGTCACAGTTTTGAGGGGCCAATGGGTATTCTGTACAACAAGAGCATGTGAAGGAGATGGTGGAGTGGGGAACCAAGCCTTCATCATCCTCCACTTGTTTATCTCAGACAAAAAGAAGCATAATGTCATCTTTAGCTGCAAATGCGCCCTGTTCTTCCACCTCATCCAGAGCTAATCCTGCCAATGCCCTGCACACTAGCACAGAAGAGTTGGCTCAATTACGTCATCACAGCTTCAGTCACTTGCTGCAGCAGAATGCACAGAAATTAATGTTATCTTGGGTTAAGGATCAGTAGGAGCATAGAAAGAGGGGACAAGAGGTAGAGAGAAAATATGGCATTGAAGATGTTCCTGCAGCTACAGGTTACTGCCAAGTAGGCTCAAGTGATGGTGAGGATGGGAATGATGATGATGTCTTTGTTTCCAACCATACCTGGGTGCCAATATAGTAGAGTAGGAAAGTATGGAAGAGGCACAACATCAATGAGAAAGTAGGTCATCCAGGGGAAGAAAACAGAGTCTTGGAGGGAGGAAGATCCCTATTCTACAGGTTGGCACTGCTTCACAGGTGCAAGCCACTAATCTCCCCAGGCCTACTCCCCATAGCCCAGATGTGTGGGCCTTTTTCCACAAATGTGCTGCAGATAGCACCATAGTAATTTGCAATCTCTGCCAGCAGTGTTTCCAGCATGGTAAATCTATTGGTCATTTGGGTACCACATATTGTATATGAAGAGACACATGGCTGCTCACCACAGAGCTCGGTGGGACCTCCAAATGAATACTACTGGTTGGCAGCAAGAGGCCCATGCTCCTCCTCCAACTTTCTACTCCTCCCTTCCCACCTTTCTCCCTACTACAGAATAGTGCCATATGTAATGTGAAAGACTTACAAGGGCTTTGACACTTTCAGCAGGGAATAGGGTCAACATGGGGCCATGCAGAGTAAGGACATGCATAGGCTACAACCTTGCTCTGAGTGTCCAAACCCCACCTTTCCATCTCCTGCTGTATTATACAATAGCAGCTCAGAAGCAACACAATTGTTGCTTCTGAGATGCTCTGCTTGCAGCTGATGGAGCCTGCCCCTTTTGAGAGTTTGCAGCCTGAGCTGTACCAATGTAGCAGGTTCCATTTTGTCACCCAGAAGTTTGTGCAGTCAGTGACTGGGTCCACATGACCACAGATATGGTCAAGCATGGACAGCGATGTTATATCTCCTTCATGGCCCACTGAGTAACTTTGCAGATGGTCAGGAATGATGCAGGACAGGGTACACTGTTGCATCTGGTAGTGCCCCACATCCTTCAACTTGATAATAAAGACAGATCAGTCACCTCCACCCCCTCCTTCTCAATGGCCTCTATTTATGAGTCATTGTCTGACACCACCAGACCCACCTGAAGCAACCAAGAGGCTATTCAATGGCTCAAGCAAAATTATGTCATGCTGTTTTGTAGCTGGAGGACAAAAAGTGGGGCAAAAATTCTGTCAGCTCTGCAGGAGCAGGCCCAGAGGTGGCTAACTCCATGTCATCTTGTGCCAGGAAGTGTCATGTGTGACAACAGCACCAACCTGCTGTCCACCCTTTGGCAGAAAAAGTTCACACATATGCCTTGCTAGGCATGTGTCCTCAAAATGGTGGAGCAGTGGTACCTAGTTTGAAGCAGAGTGTGTAGCCACTTCAGGTGGTCATACCCAACCAGTATTTAGCTGGCTGACATTCAATAGCAACCCAACCTGTCTGCAAACTCATTTATACAAGATACAATTACATTCTGGAACTCCACCTTGGCAATGCTGCAGCAGCTGCACCTTTATAAGTAGGCCCTCATTCAGGATGCATGTACAGCTTTGTCATTATTTGAAGAGGCAACTCAAATGTGGCCAACAGTGACACTATCCCTGTAGATCTTCTACTGGAGCACCCACTGCATGGTGTAATAGACTGGGCACTAAAAGCACATCAGCAGATGGCAGAGGAGGACTTCCTGTTGATTTAAAGCCCCCTCCTTGTAAGGGACTTACTAGAAAACCAGTTCAGGCTCAAATACGTGAGTGAATCTTGTTGAGCAACCCTGTGCATAAGGTTAGGGGCAGACATGCACTGGTGCAAATGCTGGTATTTGTGCATGCACAGAACATCATGTAGACATGTGTACATTAGCATACTGGTGCACGTTCATTAGCGGCCATGCTAAATTGCCTGTTTAAAAAAATGTGGGCCATGAGATAACTGCTGAGTGGTTGACAGCTAGTTCCCATGTCCCTGCAACTTGATCTATGAATCAGCTTCCCTGTGTATGAATTCGGCTTGTGATCTTGACTCCGCTTCCATTCACTGTCTTGGCAGTTTGAGAGCCCCTGGAAAAGCACCTTGTCCCCATGCTGATGAGTAAAAGGTAGTTGTTACCCCTACGCATTCACAAAAGAGTTAATTAAATAGTAAATAAAAGCCCCACACCATGAAAAAGTCCTTTAACTGAACAAGTCCTAAGTCCTTTATTGCTAAAAAAAACTAAAACAAAATCATCCTACACTGTAATCCATGGTTAATCATGTTTTCCAGCGATGTAATCCATTGTCAATTATGATGACCGATGCCCACTGACCGCCGACTTGACCGCTACCACCAAACACCTGACGCAAAATGACAGGTCTGGCCGGAATGTAAACAAATGGGCGGCGTGAGTTCCGTGATGTCAGCTGATGTTGCATCGGCTGAGGCGAACAGGCTCTTCCTTTTGGTTCAGCCGAACATACTGAGGCTGTTTGGCCAAACCAAAGGGAGGTGAAGCAGGCCAAAGGTAGCCAATGTACAGCTAACAATAGCCATACAGGGCTGCAGTGAATAGCTGAAGAGGCTTTGGCTCACTTCACTTTGGTTCGGTTATTCATTCGGCTGCCTTCATCAGCTCAGTGAATAACCCCCTATATATTAAAGCTTAATCATATCATTCCACCACTGCAGGCCTGTAAAAAAATACCACCACGTGCCTTCATTACCATCCAATGCCACCAGGACCACATACTGCCACCATCAACAGCTTCTTTTTCCACTTCTGGCCTGACTCAATAACTATTTTCTGTCACCACTCTATGTCTGACAGCATTACCATCATAGTCTATTGTTACCGTACTTTTAAGGCACCACACCAAATGTTTTTGCAGCTGTTTTCTAGTTGTAAAGACTTGCTAATCCTGCGTTCCACATCAATATTTCTGTTGGATTATGGTACTTCAGCACTTAAAGTCAACATCAAATGTTTCCACAGCTGTTTTCCAGTTATAAAAAAGTGTTACATTTTTTGGCAGGGTCATTCCTGTATTTAGCATCAATATTTTTTATTGCATTACAGTGATTTATCATTAAAACAACTCAACACAAAATGCTTCTACAACTGTTTCCCAGTTGTAAAAAAATTGTTCAATATTTGGCAGGCCAATCCTGGGTTCTGCATTTATATTTTTGTTGGATTACTGTGCTTTGGCACTAAGAAAATTCAACAGCAAATGCTTTCACAGTTGTTTTTCAGTTGCAAAAGCATAATCAGTTTTGTATTCAGGGTTAATCCTGCATTCTGCATCAATATGTCTGTTGGATCTTGCTACTTTGTCACAAAAAACCCATACGTTGTTCCCCACAAACAGCTGTGGCAACACTGAATGTTGCCACAGCTGTTTCTCAGTTAAAAAAAATATACATTTATTTCTGCAGGGTATTTTCTGTGGACTCCCACATTGCTCATTTATATTTGTGTTGCATTACAGTGCATAACACTAAAATACAACATTTGTGGATATAGTCTTCTTGATATTGTGTGGCCTTATAGTAATTTTTTTTTTCAAATTGACAATTTTTATTAACTTTTTTTGTTACGTAAGATTTACAGAGATGACAAAAAGGCTACGCAATAGGGAAGATGGTGGGAGAGGCACTGGCGCTGCCCACAGAAGGGAGTTAAGGTGAGTCGGTGCTAGCCACAGGCTTTCGATCTCAACCCACACCGCAGTGGGGGACTCAGCGCCCCTAAAAGGTACAGCCCGCAATTGGGCCGCTGCAAAATAGTGAGCCACATTGGGTAGCGCCAAGCCACCCCGGTGCTTGTGGGCACAAAGTATTTGTTGGGAGACCCTATGGCGTCCACCCCCCCATATAAAGTGCAGGATCCGTCTTTGTAGGGATTTAAGATCCGAGATCGGAACGCGGATCGGCAACGTGTTAAAATAATAAAGTATTTTCGGAAGTAGGGTCATTTTAATGGCAGCTATTTTCCCCGTGAGTTAGAGGTTGTTTGCGCTCCATTTTTGTAAGAGGGCTCTTAGGGAAACAAACAACGGTTTGTAATTGACGTTATATAACATGTGTATTTTGGGGGTCAAGTATATTCCTAGGTATTTTAACTTTTCAGTCGTCCACCTATAGGGGTATGTGGATCGGAGTAACGTCAAGTCGGAGGGGGGAAGATTTCGGGGCATCGCCTCCGTCTTACTCAGGTTCAGTTTGTAACCAGACAGGTCCGCAAAAAAATGAAGTTCGCGATGCAAACATTGCAGCGATTCCTCCAGGTTCGTGAGTGTGAGGATCACGTCGTCAGCAAACAGTGCCAATTTAAACTCCCGAGCGCCCAAGGCAAGCCCCGTTATGTCCGGTGCGGCTGGAATTTTAGCGGCCAGAGCCTCTATGCAAAGCACAAACAGTAGCGGGGAAAGCAGGACAGCCCTGTCGGGACCCATTACGGATCTGGAACAACTGGGATACAGCCCCCCGCATTTTGATAGACGCAGATGGCGTGGAATAGAGAGAGGCAATGGCTGCAGCAAATGGCCCCACCACACCGATGCGGGCCAGGAGGGAGTTCAGGAAAGGCCAACCAAGCCTGTCGAAGGCCTTCTCAGCGTCTAAACTGAGGAGGACTATGCCCACCTTCCCCCGATTTGCGATGTCTATCAGATCAATAAGTCTTCGAGTGTTATCCCCCTCCTGTCTGCCCAAAACAAAGCCAACTTGGTCTTTATGGACCAGGCTGGGTAGAAAAACAGAAAGTCTATTCGCTAGCAACTTAGTAAAGATTTTGTAATCAGAGTTCAGAAGCGCGATGGGGCGGTAGTTCGCACAGACAGTGTCGTCCTTATCCAGCTTGGGTATCACTATTAAATAGGATTGCAAAAAGGATGACGGAATAGGCCGACCTTCCAGAAATTGATTGTAAAGTTTCGCCAAGTATGGGAAAAGCAAATGAGAGTAAGTCTTATAGTATTAGGTAAGTAAAGCCGTCTGGGCCCGGCGACTTGCCCGTGGGGAGGGAGGCGATGACTTTCTGGACCTCGTCTACCTCCAGCGGGGCATTCAAGCTAGCACGATCCTCTGGAGAGAGCACAGGCAAGTCACAAGAGCTAAGATATTCCCGAATGCGCGAGGTCAGGGTCTCGTCACCAGTAGTGAAGGCGCCATCCGGGATATTATATAAGGATTCATAGAAACCCCGAAAAATGTCCGCTATTTTTTGGGGGTGGTGGTGTAGCGTGCCACTGGCGTCATGCACAGCAGAAACCCCTTTTAGGTTGGCCTCAGCCCGTAGCTTGCGAGCCAGAAGAGTGTGGGCCTTATTGCCCTTATCATAGTATTTCTGGCGAAGGTATAGCATGGAGGCTTCAGTCTTATGAACATACAGGTGCTGAAGCTGTGCCCTCAGTCGCAGCACCTCACGCAACAAGGGCTTGGAAGGGGAGGCCGCTAATCGACGCTCAGACCCAATGAGCTGATCCTTGACGTTGGCTATAGCAGTCATTTGGTCTCTCTTGAGCCTGGAGGCCACCGCAATGCAGTGGCCTCTAATTGTGGGTTTATGAGCCTCCCACAGGGTCGAGAGCTCCCCCAGGGACCCCTCATTTATGTCAAAGTAACTCCGTAGGGCAGATTCAATAGCGTCTCTAGTGGCCTCCCCCTTCAACAGTCCCTCATTCAAAGACCAGTGGCATCTACGAATCCGGGAGGGATCTATTCGAACGGTCAGTTCAATAGACGCATGGTCTGACCACGAGATAGGACCTACGTGGGCTGAGACTATATTGTGGAGAATAGGAGTGTTCACCAGGAAATAATCCAGTCTGGAGTGGGAGCTATGGGCTGAGGAGTAGAAGGTGTATCTTTTTTCCGAAGGGTGTACCACTCGCCAGGAGTCAAAAAGAGAGTGTTGTCTAACCAGTTTGCGAAACTGTCTCGACAGGGCCTCTGTGACTTTCGGAGTTGATCTATCCGGGGACGGGAGATGGTCAAGTGAGGCGGAAAAAGTCATATTGAAATCCCCACCAATAATTAGATAACCCAGGGGCATCTTATGCAGTTTTGAGAGTATGCGTTGTAGGAACCCCCTCTGGTGTACGTTCGGGGCGTATATGTTACATAGGGTGAAGGGAGCGCCCATCCATGTACCATGTAGGATGATGTACCTGCCCATCTTATCTATCAATACCCTAGTAGGCTGGAAGGGACAGGACTCCGTAAGCAGGATGGCCACCCCAGCCCTTTTAGAGGAAAAGGACGATGCATACGTTCTGGGGAACCACTTAGAAGTGAAGTTAAAGGAGCTCCCTGGTTTAAAGTGTGTTTCCTGTAGAAAGATAATGTCAGCTTTGGAGGATCTGAGTTCTCTCAGCGCTAAATTCCGTTTAAGCGGGGAGTTAAGGCCCTTGACATTGAGGGAGAGCAATTTATAGTCTGATTGACCTGCCATAGAGGGGTAGGGGAGAAAAAATCATGTAGGGTGCAAAGGTGTTGGTCAGTCTCGAGGTAGGGTACTCACTCGGGCAATCGTGCTGCCGGGACCAAGGGATCCACCAGGTGGAGGTAGCAAGAACATGGCCGGAGGAAGCAGAATGGAGAAGAAGAGGAGAGACTAAATGAAAGAGCAGAAGAGACCACTGAAACACATAAGAAACAAACATGTTAGTTTCGCAAAACCAATAACTATGCAAACAATATTAAGAGTAAATTGCTATACAGCAAAGTATCTAACAACTTTTGAAATGTGTATATTCGGTCTCCGAATAGGTAAGGACACGAACTAGTCAACCTATTCGGAGAGGTGTCACAGACAGATACCCAGGAGTAACAATCCGTGAGGGGGGGAGTGCAACCCAATGAACGAGAGGACAAAAAACCAAAAAGGACGAGCAACCGTGGGGGACACCCGCCGATAGTGCAAAGTGTCAAGCGCCAATTGTATACAAACATAGCAGCGCAGATAATGGGGAGAACTAATTGTAGGGAAGAAAAATAATCACTATAAATGTGGGAAAGGCCAATAGGCCAGAGGAGCAGATCTATGTAAACACACACTCCAGTCCTTCTATGTATAAGCACCAGGAAGAACATAACGGGCCCATCAACGATGTCGCCTGGGGGTAGGCATCCCAGGAGTGGAATTTTCCCTCGGACGGCTGGATGGAGTCTCAGATGGACGATTCCCTCTCGGCTGCCTCTTACGTGGAGTGACCTTCTGCCAAATGGATGGCTCGGGACCCAGTTTGGGCAAGGGTTCCCATCCTGGAATGGTAGGGCAGGAGATGTGGAGATCTGCGCAGAAGGACGCCAGGTCTTCCGGGAAGCGCAGAGTGGCATTCTTGCCATCCCGCCTGGCAGTGAGGCTGAAAGGCAATCCCCATCTGTAGGGAATATTGTTGTCGCGCAGCAGGGTCAAGAGAGGCTGAAGGATTCTCCGCTGCTGTAAGGTAACCCAGGACAGATCTGGAAAAACTTGGAGGGGGGCACCATCAAATTCAATCGCTTTCATAGCACAGGCTTTCTGGAGCACTTCTTCTTTTACCGCGAAATAATGGATCCTGCAGATGACGTCTCGGGGCTGCGAGGAGGAGCCCCTCGGGCGAAGGGCCCTATGAGCCCGATCCATCTCTATTTTGCGAGAGGATGGCCACCCCAGGATGTTAGTGAAGATGGTCTGGAGGACCTCCTGCAGATCCTCAGGGCCTGTGGCCTCAGAAAGGCCTCTAATGCGTAAGTTATTAAGCGTCCCCTGTTATCCAAATCCTCCACGTGGCGTTGAAGGTACCGAATAGTGGCGGCTTGGGAGACGTATTGGGATTGTGATTGTAATACATCTTTTTTGCATGAATGAACCTCCTCATCTAGGTCCTCGACCCTTTGGGTCAATTGTTGAAAGTCAGTGTGAAGAAGCTGGATTTCCGATCGACAGGTCTCCCTCACCTCCTGTATCAGGAGCCTAAAATCCTTCTTAGTGGGGATGTGTTTCAGGCATTCCCTCCACGATACGAAGTCTGCATCCTCCATCTCTGGGGAGGACTCCGATGCATCTAGGGGCAATGGGCGGCTCACATTGGCCTCTGACCCCCTCCGTGGCACCTCATGGCGGGAGCCGGACCTCTCCTTCTGGCCGGTCCCAGGTAACACAGGGTCTTCACCCTTCCCCCCTTCTGCTGCTGGGGGGGGGAAGGGAAGGGAATGACCATAATCTCTCCCTACACAAAAAGATAATGTGCTGTATTCCCTGTGATTAGCACTTATGGAGAGAGAGCGATCAATTACAGTCTCCCCACATCCAACAGTACAAGAGCAGCTACTGTGAGTTAGAATTAATATTCAAAAAGGGGGCTAGATGCCAACCAGGGAACTATAGCCCAGTCAATCTAACATCGGTAGTTTGTAAACTGTTAGAAGGTATAATTAACCCTTTCGCTGCCAAGCCCTCCGGAACATTTTTCAAATCAGCTGGCCAAGCCATTTTTGCATTTTTTGCAATTTTTTCCTATTGATTTGATTTTCAACTGCTGGGTTGCTAGCGTTTGTAAAATACCCCCCAAACCATATATTTTCTGAAAGCGCAGGCCCGTTAGAATAAAAAGATGGTGATACTAAATTTGTAGGCCCTGCGATAATTGCGCAAATGTTTCTCAAATTAATATTAAACCGATAAAAATACACAATTCAATTGATATAAACACACTAAAATCCGTATCAGCGCACAAAAAAAATTCTGACTAAATCTAGAAGATAAAACTGTATTGAGTTAATAAATAACAAATATTTGCAAATTTGAAATTTTCTATTTATTTTTTAATAATTTTGTATTTTATTTATTTTACTGTTGGGGGAGGGCTGCGGCGAAATATCTAAATAGACCCCTGACATTTCCCTTTTGAAATAGAAAAAGAAATTGAGGACATAAGTCCTCAATTTCTTTTTCTGCAGCCCCAGCACTCAATGAATGATGATGCGTGGACCTATATGGGTTGGACTTGATGGACATATGTCTTTATTCAACCCCAAATACTATGTAACTATGTAAGATCTATCAGTTGTAGTTGTGAGGTGAGCTGAGTTAAACAGTCTCCTCTGATCTAACCTTCTTTAGATTTGCTGTAAGAGTTTTGGGACTGATGGTGGCCTTCCTTGAGGCAGTTCCCTACACTAAGTTCCATTCCAGACCACTACAAATTAGCATTCTGGCAGACTTCTTCTGTAGACCACCCAAGGATTTCACTATTGTGGTGGATTAATAATCCGGTGGGCGATCTGGAAAATCCTTCTTGAGATATTAACAGTCCAAGGAGCCTATTCGCCTAGAGAATTCAGGCAGTCAAGCAACAATTGAGAGTTAAAAGTGATTTGCCCCTCTCTCTCCATTGGTCAGGTCACCTGCAGGGCCTACTGTATAGTGTTCAGTCCAACAATGCCATGGCTGTGGCATGCATCAGGCACCAAGGTGAAACGAGAAGCAGCGCTGTACAGCAGAAAGCAGATCAGATCCTGCCGGGCACATCAAAAGAGTGCACAATTGGCAAGCAGATTTCCTTAGCTAACAGCGGAATGCTTAGCCTCGGGGGATTGGTCTTTATTCCCCAAGTATTTCAGGAGATCTGTTGCCATTGTGGCATGAAGATCTCTTCATGTCCAGAGCGTGCATCAAGCTGGACAGGTTTGTATCCTGATCCAGGGATCCAAGAGCATTTCCAATGAATGCACTGGTTGCTCCATGGGATCAGTTCTTTGTGCTTTATGCTTTCCCTCAATCTGAAGATTTTTCCTCATCTTCTCCGCATGATTGAGTTGGGAGGCTTTCCACTGATCCAGTGTTGCTTCAATCTGGCCCAGAAGAGGGTGGTAAGTGAACATACTCAGAACATTTACAGATTCTCAAGGGCCACTTCCAGACAGTCTTGTTTCTCAAGATCCATGGTTTCATCCTGCTTCTTGGTTGCTGGCTTGATGGCTTGGCTGTTGAAGCCCAAGTCCTGAGGGATAGAGGTCTGTTGGACTTTGTTATCCCCATCCTCTTACATGGGACAAATGTTGGCCTTTCTCCAATCTGGACTGGAGAAATTGTTAGCCCTGAGTATGCTCAAGGGACAGATATTAATATTACTATCCATTTCCAGTGGCCCTTGGTCTCATATTCCTCGATAAAGGCTTATGTTCAAGGGTTTGCTCATGTGACTCCTCTTAGATGCCTTCCAGTGTTGCCATGGGACTTCGACCTATAGTGCAAGGTTGTTTTCATTGCAACTATAACCTCTGCTAGGGGAGTTTTGGAGCTGGCTGCTCTTTCATGCAAGACTTTTTTGCTTGTTCTTCACAAGGATGCAGTTGTTCTTCAGACAAAATAATTAATTTCTGTATGAGGTGGTGTCCTCCTTCCATCTGAAGTAGGATATTGTTTTGCCTTCCTTTTTTGTCCTACTCTGAAACATCCCAAGGAAGTGGCACTCCACTGTTTGGATGTGGTTAGGGCTGTCCGAGTCTAGTTTTCGGTTACAGCTTCCTTCTGACAATCGGATTTTCTTTGTCCTCCTTAAAGGACCTTGCATGGGGTTCCCTGCATCTTGTTCCCTTTTTTTTAGAGGGATTAGACAGGTCATCTTACATGCTTACTATGTCAAAGGTAAGACTCTGCCTTTTCCCTGTAATGGTTCACTTTACTAGATCTGTCAGTGTCTTTTTGGGCTCTTAAGCATCAGGCATCTGTGTAACAGATTTGTAAAGCCAATATATGGTCTTCTCTTTATATGTTCTACCAGGTGGACATTTGTACCTCTGCTGATGTAAGTTTTGCCTGTAAGGTGCCACAGGCTACATAGGCTTAAAGAAGAACTCTGGGCAGAAATATTTTCAACCTTTGCAGTTGGGGCTACTCCACACTGCAAGGGTTAAGTGCTTGTTTTCATCTTAGGACAAAAATAAAAAAAAGTTATACTCAGCTGAACCTCAAAGCCAACTGGCTGTTAGACTGGTCCTTGCTGCCATTTTCACACCTAGATGAAAAAGAGCACCTAACCCTTGCAGAGTAAATAGTGTATTTTATTCACTGATATATGAAGATTTGGATATTATTAGGATAAAACAGCTTAATTAATTAGAGCAACTCAACTGAAACTACTAAAACTAGTGATAAAACATAGTTTTAGTACCTGTCGGTCCTGCCACCTTATGGACAGGGTACCATTGGATAGACCTGTAGTTTTAATTGGAATTTAAATAAGCAACAAACAATTCCAGCTAACACATTTAAACAGTTATAGCAAACAGCTTTTTTATTTTGGAATTCATTTTTTTTATACGGTAGTTTTTTATTACATTTTTTTATTCTGTTTATTCTCTAATATATTAATATCGCTGTAATATTTAAGTGTCTCTCTATATGCAAATGTTTTTGAAAACAGAGAAGTCAATATTGATCCATGGCACATTCCAATTGTGTGAATAAACACTAAAAATATATACTCTAAGACAGGACTTCAAATTTCAAGTCCTGAGCTACTAGCCAGGCCTTAAAAGTTACTCGCCACCAGTTGCCCAACCTAACCCCTATCCTGCCCTGGCTTTAACTCCGCTAGGTCAGTGGTGTGACGCAGAGTACAGAGATCATTAATAACGCAGAGTGCAGAGGCCAGCGGTGTGATGCACAATACAGAGGTCAGCAGTACAGAGGTCAGTAATGTAATGCAGAGGTCAGTAATGTAATGCACAGTACAGAGGATAGCGGTGTAACACAGAAACACAATGACTTACAGTGCACAATTGATCTAATTCAGGTGCTCTCTTCCTCTCCTGGTGGTGGGGGGGTTGCAGCGATATTGCCTCCATGTACCAAGGTGAAGCCTCCAGCAGCATCATTGAGCCTCCCTTCCCACGCTGCAGAAATGTACAGAGGTCAGCAGTATGACTCACAGTACAGAGATTAGTAACAATGCACAGTACAGAGGTCATCAGTGCAGAGGTCAGTAATGTAACGCACAGTACTGAGGTGAGCAGTATGACGCGCAGTACAGAGATCAGCGGTATGATGCACAGTACAGAGGTCAGTAATGTAATGCACAGTACAGAGGTCAGTAATGTAACGCACAGTGCAGAGGTCAGCAATGTAACACACAGTACAGAGGTCAGCGACGTAAGGCAGAAATAACAGTGACTTACAGTGCACATAGCTGATGTGATTCAGGTGCCCTCTCCCTATCCTGGTGGTGGTGGGGTGGAGAGGTACAGCAATGTATACTTCATGTCTGATGTGAAGCCTCCCTTCAGATCCCACGCTGTCCTGCCAGCTGGCCAATTGAACTTCTGCAGGCTTCATCCCAGCCTATGGCAGCTAACATGAGCTGCAAGTGACGGGCAGACAGCTGAACTGATTCTCCCTTCTCCTCCTCGGCCGCCGCGCCTGTAGGGGGGGGACTGAACAGATGATTGCCACTGCTGAAGCGGCAGCAGTTTCCCCCTGGTCCTGCTGGCAGCGCCCCCCACCATGAATTTCCACTTGCCCCCACGCAATTTTCACTTGCCAATTGGTAGGGGGCAAGTGGAAATTGTGAGCCCTGCTCTAAGATGTTCCTTATTATAACATGTTGAATTTTAGGTAGGCCAGATTTATTAAAAAAACAAAAACTCAGACTGTCCTGCTAAAATCAGGGTAGCAGCGAACAATTTAGCATTCTTTTGACAATTCATAAACTCAAATTATGCTTCAGTATAGAAGCTAAAAATCCTTCTTTCTTATTTATAATATACTGCTGTTTATGATGTGAATGTGAGAATAAAAATAGAGGCTCTGGTACGAACGAGGACAAAGTCTCCTTATCAAACAAATGGAAACATTGCAGCTTAAATTAAATATAACAAATGCTTGCATGGCAGACACTGGCATTAGCTTATCTTGAACTATGAACACTACTGGATCATAAATACATTATGTATTAAGTAGATTAAAAAACCCTTCAGTCTAAATTAAATTTGTAGCCACTTCTACTTTAGAGTAAGGCCACTCTTCTAAATATGAAACATCTTGTACAATTTGTAACTACACAATGCTTAGCAACAGTATTTCATCAGACTAATTTTATCTGTTACATGTAAAAGTCTGTACAGGTTACTGTTTTATAAATTCATTGGATAGGAATAATTGCATATAAAACATGCAATGTACTCACTGCAGTTTTCAAGATATCAAAAGCTCAATTTAGAGGATTATTCACAAAGCTGCCAAAGGCAGCTGAGTGAATAACCCAGCCAAAGTGAAGTGAGCCCAACTACGTTTGGCTATTTACTCCGGCTCAGTACGGCTGATTTCAGCATTACATTGGCTGAAATTAGCCTTACATTGGTTGCGTTCGGTCAGCCGAACATGCAGAGCAGAGGGACTTCGACTCAGCCGATCCATCATCTGGATCGGCTGAGCCGAAGCTCCAGCAGCTCACTCGCTGCCGTTCACTCCTATTCTCATAGGGGCCGAACGGCAGTGAGTGACTAGCCGAAGCGGCATTCTGCTCGGCTATTCTGCTCAGGTACCCCTGAGGTACCGAGCAGAAAAGAAGTTAAAAGAATAAGAATGAGAAAAAAAACAGTTGCCAAATTATTTTTAAAATGATAGAAAATAGGAAATAAAAAATATATTTTTTGAAAATAAGAGAAATAAATAAAAGAAACAATCGGGCTAACAGTGACAGCTAGCTCCATCCAACTGTTTCCTATTGGCCGGGACCTGCCAGAGTCTTCTAGCAGGTCCCGGCCAATGAATAACAACTGGGCGGAGCCCACCATGACATCACCCTGCTCCGCCCAGTTGATATTGTTTAATGACAGATCAGATTGTTTAATGACAGTCTCCAGTGCAACCGAAGACAGCTGATGTACTGAGCCGGAGTGAATAGCCGAACGTTGTTCGGCTCACTTCACTTCAGATGGGTCATTCACTCGGCTGCCTTTGGCAGCTTTGTGACTATACCCCTAAATATTACATTGTGTTAACACATTGTAAACATAATTTTCAATTCCACAAATCCTGCTTGCATGCTCCTGTGAACGTATGCTTTAAAATAATTTTCTGTTTTTTCCCCTTTAGTTTATTTTTGTATGCGTGGTTCTCAGCTGAATGTGAACATGATTGAATGTGAATATGTGAGTACAAAGTGGTTGGTTTAAGTAGATGGACACGCATAATCTGCAATATGATGGTGCAAGCTCTCTTAACCTTACCAATCACTATTTAATGTAAGGCCCCTCTGGTCAAATATCATTTTATATATTTAGATAGGCCCTGAAACTTTCAGGGTTATTCTCAAAGCTGCCAAAGGCAGCCGAGTGCATAGCCCAGCTGAAGTGAAGTGAGCTGAACGCTGTTCGGCTATTCACTTCAGCCTTGAATGGCTGTACATCAGCTAAAATTGTAATAGATCCGCTATACTTACCTCTCTGGTGTCTCGGACACAGAGGGTAGCTCCGCCCCCGGTCCGTCGACATCAAGCCGCTCCGCCCTCCTCCCTTAGCTTAAGTTCACTTGTCAGGGGTTCCTGCAATGAATGTGGATGCTGGACAAAGCTCTCTGCATATCCGCTCTCCATCCTGAATGATAGATTGTCCCCAAGGAACCTTCCTGAGCCTGTCTACCCTCCTGATCCTTCTGGGACTTCTAGTGCTTCACATCCCTGCACCTAAAACTACTGCTATACCAGCCTCTACAGCCAGGATACAGACTCCAGGATTGGATCTGCCTTTTAACCAGTGTACACCTAACATTAGCTCATTTCATCTATTTGACTTTTGATATTTGTTTGTGAAGTGAACATTACAAATACCAGAGCTGTTACTTGCTCACTCAACCTAATTGACTTTTGCTGTGTGGTTGTGAAGCGAACATTACAAATGCCACCGTTTATACTTGCCATACAAACTTATGTGATAAATAGCTCATTCAAACAATTGACATTTGCTGCTTGTTTGTTAAGTGAACATTACAAGTCCCGCCATTGACACTTCCTCATTTAAACTTATTGATCAACTACCGTATGAAGTGAACTGACTGTTTTTTGGACTTGTTGAAAGGAAATACGCAGCGGAGTTCCATCTCCGATCATAAGAGGTAATATAAAAATCAGCTGTACATCGGCTACCTTCAGTCATGTTCGGCTGAGTCGAAGTGCAGAAGGAGTTCGACTCAGCCGATCCAGCGCCTGGATCGGCTGAGCCGAAGCTCCAGCAGCTCACTCACTGCCGTTCACTCCTATTCTCATAGGGGCCGAACAGCAGTGAGTGAATAGTGAAAACCTCCATGGTACCGAGCAGATTAGAAAATAAGTGAAAAGAATAATAAAAAAAAATTGCAAAATAATTTTTAAAATGATAAAAAATAGAAAAATTAAAAAATAATACAAATATTTTAAAGAAAAGGAAAAATAAATAATAATAAAAAAAAAACAATTGGGCGCAGCTAGCAGTGACAGCTAGCTCTGCCCAACTGTCCCCTATATGGCCGGCACCTGCCAGAGTCTTCTAGCAGGTCCCAACCAATGATTAACAACTGGGCGGATGGCCGGCTCCGCTCAGTTCTTATTGTTTAATGACAGATCAGCATCACCCAGGTCATTTGGGGATGCTGATCTATCATTACAACTGGGCGGAGTGAGCCGGCCAACCTTTCTCCTTTCTTCTGGTGTCACTTCAGCTCAGTCATGCCTTTGGTTTAGCTGAGCTGCTCAGCTGCGTTCGGCTGTATGGGCTATTGTGAATAAACTGAAACAAAGTGCAGAGGCAGCCGAAGGATCAGCCAAAGCTACATCTGTATCGTTCGGGCTACATAGTGAATAACCCCCTATGTAGTTGTTAGCAAATGTAAAGACAATTGTGCACAGATTGTTCATGCAACTTTTTTTTACATGTGTGACCATTTTAAGGAACCTAAGGAATCATTGGCCTAGGCTAGCAATCAAGCTAAAAGTTATGACAAAAGAGGACTGTTGGGCCTTTATTTTGCCTTAAAACCTATTTTTAGCAGTCCTGCCTACACAAGTAACCTCTAATACAAGAGAGGTTACAGATTTACATCATAACCCAATAAACTGAAGTGAAATCAATGTATTGATTTCCTGTCCAAAATGATCATGTTTACATAATTTTTTGTTGTTTCCTAGTATATATGAATAATGTTGCTGTCAAATATGTGTGTTTTTTTATTATAAAATATACAAATAATAGCGGTCTCAGAGGAGTCCTGGCTTTGACCAGTTTTCTACCTAAGCTTTTAAGCTTACAACTTGCTGAAGCTGGCTTTTTTAAAATTTACAGGTCTATTCACAAAAGGGTGAAGAGTTTGGAGAAGGCCGGAGAAGGGAACAATCTATGACAACATAGCTGAAATGGCAAGTGAGCTGAATTGGAGAACTTTTCCAAATCAGCTATTTTGGCCTAGATTGTTCACTTCTCCTGCATTCTGCAAACTCTTCACTCTTTTGTGAATAGACCTGTAAGAGTTTTGAAGTCCCCCATAATAATCACATTACCTTATTTCCAGCTAATTCTGTTGGTGAAAGTAGATTCCTCTTGTCCTCTATCTTATTGTTGGGTGGCCTATAACATTCTCCTATAATTAATTTGCTTTTTGTAGCACTCATATGCAGCTCCAGCCACAGAGATTCAGCTAAATACAACCCTTATTTCCTTTCTCTTACTCTCCTTCAAATTACTTTTGACATTTAGGCCTACTCCTCCATCTTTTTTTTCAATCCTGTCCCTCCAAAAGAGAATTCTAGTTTCTGAAGTCAACATCCTCCTTGAATAATAAAAGATCCAGCTCATCCATATTTTTTTACAGGCTTCTGGCATTTGTGTACATTCCTTTTAACCCCTTCATGACTGAGGCCTTTTTTTCATTTTTTGCACCCATGTTATATTCCACATTTTAGGCCTGAAAATGGCTTAAAACCCCCACACATTATATATTTTCTGAATGCCAAGACCCTATACAATATAATGGTGCAAATTTTTATGTTGCGCAATATTAGCGCAACTCCTTATTAAACCCCAAAATTTAGTGACAAATTTAATTAAATGCCCCAAAACACAACAAAATACCAATTTGCTAATTAAATATAAAAGATGAGGTTACAACAAGTAAAACGATACCCAACATGCCCAGGTTAAAAATTGCGTGCGTCCGTGAAACGGCAAAAAACTGCAGTACCCCAAAAAATGTTTTATCACCTAGAATTCTATTATTTCTTGTTCATATATTACAATTTGGTAGTGAGAGACTTCTTACAATGTTTTTTGTTAAAACTTTTTATTCCAAACGTGCAGTCTTCCTGATTCCTACTCTTACAGTCTCCAGAGCCAACGACCATGACAGATATTATAATTTCCACCAAATATGATAGATGTAATAATAGTAAAGAGGTAAAAGAATTGCCATATTACACTAGCAAAAGCTTTTTTGGCATCAACTGAGTGAAGGCAAGATTGTATTCTTTTTTTGGCCTAGTAAAATTAGATTGAATGCTTTAAAGTGTTGTCACTATCTTCTCTACAGCGAATAAAGTCCACCTGGTTGTTTTGTACAATGCGTGGGACTATAGATTGTACCCTGGAGGGTACAATCTTAGAATAAACTTTAAAATAGTAGAGAAATCGGGTGGTAACTGCTTGGATTAGTGTCATCTTTACCAGGTCTCAAAATAACCAAGCTCTAAGCGTCCAAGCCTAAGGACTTAACAGGAAAGAATTAGAGAATTGAACGTGGGGATCAGGATAGGGAGGATGGGATAAGAATGTCTTGTAAAAACTATTGGAAACACTGTCAGAGTTCAAAGCCTTGGCATTTTGGAAAGCTTGCTTGTATTGAAAAGTTCCTTCTTCATGAACTGAGAGACAAGGGGAGATTTTGTGGGCTGTGTAGTAGTTGGTAGGGCAGTGTCTGAAATGTATGTTGAGATGCATTTGATGGTGTCAAGGGAAGAAAGGGGAGCATCGTTGTCAATCAGATTATATGGGGTAGAATAATATCCCAGGATGTTATAAAGAATGTCCAAGTTGGTATACACCAATGACCAACTAGACTGCATAGTTAATATGTTTGTACTTTTAGAATAGGGATGCAGAGTGCAGGCTAAATGTGATCCACTCTTGTTACTGTATTCATAGGATGTTTTTAAGAATGCATCTTTAAGATAAAGGGTAGAGAGACTAAAGGACTGTAGTAGTGATGAGTAGGTATTAGAAAGCTTTAACCTTTAATCATGTTTTTGGAGTAAGAGATCTAACTCTGTGATTCTTTGAAAAAGGGAGCAGATCTGTTGAGATCTATCTCTTGAAGTCCATTTCCAGCTTTGTAAGTGATTAGCATTTATTGTAGTAATATGTGTGCAGGCTTTCTTCATTTTTTAATGAAGTTTGAGGCCTAAATCCTAGAAATTTTAATTTTCTCCACAGGAAACTTTGACACTGGGGTTGGATTGTAATCAGGCTGTAAACAGCTCTCCTACTGCCTGTTATTTATTGTAACATGATCACTAAACATCAGCTTTTTGCCTTTGCACACAATACACAGTCCAGGGAGGGGGGTTTACCACTATGAATACTGATTATTAGGGGGTGGACAATTCACTTGAAATATACACAGATTTCTTGCAAAGCACAGAGGCGGCCATTTCCATGAGGATATAAAGAGGAAAGCTAACAAAAAATTGAAGTTTCTGTATTCATATACAGCAACTGCATATGTCTGCTTCATGTACACCTGGTGTACATTGCTGGCATATGTTTTTTGTTTTTTTTAAACCTTAGCAAAGGTGGAAATGGGCTTTAAGTCTTGCTTCATGAGCTATTTAATTTCCTCTGAAGATGCACCTAAGCGCTTCCCATTTACTAGGAATGGCATCATCTACAGCAAGGCCAGAGATAAAATAGGAGATTGCTTTTTTTTCATCAGCAACACATAGTAGATTCTTAAGAATTCAGTCATTAAGCCTCCAAATTTGAGACTTGGTTGGCAGCTCGTCTAAGAGTAGGCAACAAAATATGGGGGAATGATCAAACCAGGTCTTGGGACCAAACCCGATATAGGGATCTGCAATGAAAATATAATCAATTCTTCTATGCGTATTATGTACCACAGAAAATAAAGAAAAATCTCTATACTGTGGGTGTAAAGCTCTAGAGGGGTACCTAAAGGGATTTTTTTTATTTATTTCACTAAGTTTAGCAAAGGAAATGTTCGATTTACCTTAGGTAGAATCCTTTTTAGGGTCAAAGATTAAACTAAAATTTTCAAATTTAGTTTAATCTCTTAATTTCGAATCTTCAAATTTAGTTGAATCTATCGAAAGCGCACCAGCTTCATGCTCCCACGCAACACTGTGCACCGGCTTCCTGATTGGTCAGGAAGCCAGGCTGCCTTGCAGTGTTGCTAAGCAGCATAAAGCCAGCTTTCTGGCCAATCAGGAAGCCAGGAAGTGGGTCAGGACTCGATGCCCAGTTTCCTAATAGCCAGCTCCGTGCTCCCTCGCGGAACTGTTGGTCAGCGGGAATCTCCCTCTGACGAGAAGTTCAGATATCGGGGTAAGTATTGGAGCATTTGGGCAAGTATGAGTACTTGGCCAACTGCTCAGTATAGGCATAGGTAATGGTATTGGTGCATCCCTAGCTGATTTGGTCAATTTTTCAATAGGTAACCCTAATCTGGCAATTTTGTTGTATGGAAATGGAAACCCCTTTAGACTTGGCTTGAGGTTTTGGGGTATGATATAATTCCCCATAGTATCTATTAGTGCAAGGTGGGTGATAATTTATATGGTAATGTTTTTTTTTTTTTAAAGAGCAATATTAACCCTCTCCTTGTGTACATGATCCCATACAATAAGTGCAACGTCCAGGGTGAAGTAACACAAGTGGGGCAGTCAGCTATGCCTAGAATGTAGCTTCAAATAATCAAAGTTAATAGTACAGACTCTAGATGAGGTGTTGAGGAGTACCTGACAATAGAGGTTTAACATTAAAACAGTAATGGGTGTATATCCTATAGGGTAATATGTAGGAGGTAAATAAAGTATGTGCCTGCTGGGAACAATGGAACAATGTCAGAAATCGCAAAAGACCAGCACCCCAGCCCCAAGTGCAACAGGCCCCGGTATATTAGTTGGTGTATTAATCATCCCTGTTGGATATAAGTCATGTATTATAAGAGGCAAGCATAACAATATAGTTCTGAAGTCAGAAGCCAGTGATGGCTTAACAATAAAAGCTGCTGAGTGTAGCGATCCCCCTTCCCCAGTCAGCACTATCCCAATATAGGATAACACTACTGGTGGCCCTGAAGGGTTGATCTACAATAAACTGAACCAATGGGTCTCCCTTTCTTTCCTGTATAAGAATCCTCTACTATGGATCCACAGCACAACAGCACACCTTGAGTTGCTAGGGTCGGTTGTTGTGGGTTACTACAACTCTGATTCTTCTTTGTCTAGGGATATTGTTGCATGCTCTGCCCATCAGCACTTACCACCCTTCTGTTGAATGATTGAAGTGAGGTCCAGACTGTAGTTGTGATGCCTGAAACATTTATTGAAGAACTTCAGGGAGAGAGGTAGAGGAGTGTTAGGATCATCTCGGTAGGTGTCGACTCATGGCTTCTCAGAGAGTGTGGCTTTAGCAGCAGCAACTACTGGACTTGCTGCCACTAGGCTCCAGGGTGATTCCAAGGCTAGTCCCCAGGCTTTGAGAGCCTAGCCAGCTTAGGCAGTCCAGCGCAGCCTCCCCACAGGCAGGACCTGGGGGAGAAAGAGAGAGCTCACATGGCCCACCCCGAGTATTTATCTTCTCTCCCAGCATGTACCACTGGCTCATTCAACAGTAATTGGCTGGGAAGGGATACCTACTCCTAGCAATCCCATTGGCTGTTCTGTACTATCACCAGGGCACACCATACAATACCCCTGGCAGCATACAGATGGCAAGCAATGATAGATTGTTTAGGGGAAGAACCACATGAACCAAACTACAGATTAGTATCAGACCGCATACAATCTGATAATCGCTAGATTTGTTAGCACCCTTTCCACCAGGGCGCTACACTAGCATGATGCATAGATTAAAGAGTGACTAAACAAGAGAATTAATCCAGTAAAGCTGCCTCAGAAAGCTGATATGAACTGGTATATAACTGAACAATATAAAAACAACATACACAGTAGAAATGTGTATTAGTTCTCGTCCAAACTAGGAATTTTAGATGGACCCAACCATGCCAAAAAAAAAAAGTGTGGCCCGACCAAAATCCCTTACCAGACACTTCATAAGCGCAACAGCCTGTCATAGCAGGCCTCAGCAAGACTATACCAGGAGAGTCAGAACAAAGCTGTTTCATTACATTATCACCATTAAATTAAAATAAATTACAATAAAACTCTCTATAAAGTGTTAAGAGATCCTATAAAATTCAATTGCCACCTGAAAACTGCTGAATATTCTCACTACAGTGATGAGAAAACAGCATGTAGTGTAAGAAAATGCCCACTGTATGTAGCCTATGGTACAATGCACCCTATCAAGAAGGTAAAGAGAGGGGTGGGTAAAGGGGAGGTAGAAGAACCAGGAAGTGAGATGGGAAAGGGTAAAAGTGGGTGGAAAAAAAAAAGGATGCTACTAAGCTCAGTTGTTGAGTTCAATATTTAGTGGGTAACTTATATCTGGAGTAGCCAACTAAGCTGTGCAGCATCTCAATTGAGGACGTTCCGATCTGTAGTGCCTGTTGTGCTGTATGAAATAGAGTTTCTGATGGGGCAGGTGAGATCTGGCATCATATAAAGAGAAATGAACAGATGTGTAAGTGAACTGAAATATGAAGCTTGATGCCTATTACAATATAGTAGATCTGATGCAAAATGTTAAGGGTGAGATCAATTGTATTGGGGAAAAATTCCCAGTGCAGGGCATATCCCAGTGTGTTACAGTGAAGTGCTTATAATAAGGGTATTAGAAGGATGTCTTAAAGAAGTCGAGCAGTGTTAAAATTAACAACGGTATATGTTAGCTAATAAAGCTGTATAGTTCAACATTTATGAGAATACAAGCCAGCTTTCAAGTAATTTTAACAAGGAAGACTGGACAATATGGTAAAAATTAACTGTTAAGTGTGAAGCGGTAGTCAAACCTGTCTGGAAGGATTTTTTCAAAGATCACAAGTCATTCAGTTATAGGGGGAGGAGAGATGATGTCATGTTGCCGCCTCTTCTACTCCTCCTCCAATCACAGAAGGCCTTGTATTCTCTGAGAAAATACAAGGCATTTTGTGAATGGGCAAGTAGTGGAAAGAAGCAGGTATGTAATTTTATCTTGTCGTTTTATAATGTGTCCTGAATTTGGTTTGTGGACATATATGATTGCAGTTAATTCTTTTGGTGAATTCCATGTTTGGAAGCAGGTAAAAAAAAAAAATATTAAATTTTGAAACAGTGGTGGGCTTCCACTGAAATGGTCTGGCATAAAAGGAATCTGGATTATTGACAATGGTCTGTTGGGTGTAAAAGCTATATTGTTCCACAATTAAATCAAACAACTGACCAATAAGTTAGTGCCCGCTCTGCTGAACTGGACCACATTATACTATGCATTAGAAGACAAAACTCATGATGGACTTAAATGGCACCATTCCACAAATCCACTTTCATCAACAGGTTTATTATAAAATATTTGTTATTCAATAAAACACTGAATTTGTATCACAGTATATTCAGTATCCACATATTACCAATTCTTGAGAGCTTGTCACTCATATCTGGGTCAGCACATGTATAACTTGTTAACAGTTTTTATTCATTCCATCTTATGTCTTTCCATATTTTTATCCAAAGTCATGTATACTATATACACAGAACTTCACATTTCTGTGCTTCTCCAGTATACCCTCAGGCATTCATTAAAATGTAATCTTTATTGAAACAAATAAAAGGGAAGAACAACATTGATAAGCAAGATTGCAGAAGAGCATTCCTTAGTTTCAAATTACCAAAATGTTACCTGTAATATGTAAAATATTTAAATAATCCAAGTCCAGTAAATTCTGAAACAGTGATGGGCTTCCAATGAAATGTGGCATAAAAGGAATCTGGATTACTCTCAATGAACTGTTGGTTGTAAAGGCTACAATGTTCCACAATTAAATCAAACAGTGAAAAACAAATAAAAACATTTAATGGGTGTAAATACCCCCAGTCAAAATCGATCATTGATTTGACCCCATCAGCAAATAGAAAGTCAAAAGAAAGTAATGTGTTGCCAGCTTTAATACCTGGGTGGGATATACATGGGGGGGGGGGGGGGGGGGAGGGGGGGGGGGGGGGGGGGGGGGGGGGGGGGGGGGGGGGGGGGGGGGGGGGGGGGGGGGGGGGAGGGGGGGGGTGACAGTTGCTACTGAACTTGAGAGTAGCCACAAAGGATTTGAAAATGCCTCTGGGACACTACTATGGGATTTTGTTGCCCTACTTCTTTGTGGCTGATGTTTCAACACCCCAAAGCTAGTGCTTGCCTCATGGTTATCCTGATGAAGTTCAGCACTGCTGGTGCTTGCCTCATGCATTTCATTTGGATGTTCAATGCTTGGTGGGATAGTATACCTGACTAATTTATCCTCTGAATCAGAGGTGGTCATTAATGAACTGCTTTTTACAGGTTCGTTATCTGAATATGAATCTGACTGTGAAGTCTCTCCACTTCACTCATCATTCAAACTAAGAAATTTAAATGCCTCCTCCCTAGTGTACCTTTTGGGGCATTGGCCGTACCTTTCTTTTACTTTCTGTAATCAGGTACTGGTACTGGCTTTCAATGATAGTATTTTGGTATTGGCTGGAAATGGTAGTAATCAGGATGTTGCACTGGTTGGCGCTGGTAATAGCTGTATAAGCACTGGCTTGTGCTGGTGCTGATACTGGTGGTAATCAAGCACTCATTCTGGCTGGCACTAGTACTGGTTATTACAGTAATCTGGTACAGGCTGACACTGGTAATAATCATGAACTGGTACTGGCTGGCACTGGTACAGGCTTAACAGGCTTTGGTGCTGGTACTGGTGGTAATCAGGCACTGGTACTGTATGGCGCTAGTACTGGCTGTAAATTTATTGATGCTCGCTGTACCGGCACTAGTGGTGAATGGCACTGGTACTGACTGTACAAGCATTGATTCTGGCTGGCACTTATACTGGATGGCAGAGGTACTGGATGGAGATCAGGAAGCTCCCTTTTTCTTTCACAACTGATCACTGTGTGAAAAGAAAGGGAGATCCGGCTGCTAATCCCAACCGTTTGTGCATCTTGTGATACTGTGAGTGATCAGAGTGATCACGTGATACAATGCCACTTTCATTAGGTTTGTACCTTTTTGTTCTGATCTGCACTATCCAATGACAGTGCAGACTAAATGTACTGTTCAATTGCACATGAAAAAAATGCAGTTCAAAAACAGCAACCCTCCTTGGGAGGTGCGCCCTCCAGTTGTTCAATTACAATGGCTGGACAAAAGGTGGTTAAACATGATGCAGGGTCCAAAGGTTATGGACAGTCATCTCATGGCAGTCATTATATCTGACATTTTTCTGTGGAATTGTTAGCCACCCAGGAAATATGAAGCCAGATAAATGCAGGACCAGGTGTGAACACTTTCCTTATGATGCTTTAATATTCCAGGATCATAATGTCTACATACACACTACTATACAAATTCAAGAATTCCCAAGAGGAACAAAATAACATGCACTCAGAATACATTATCACCTGAATGATTGTACATGAACGCATTATTATTATGACGTATACGGGTGCTTACTTAAACACTGGAATAAAATGAGACATTTTCACTGGCTACCCAATCTTCAGACCTTAACCCTTTCCCTGCCACCGCCGTAAGGCATGCGGCAGAACAAAACTGTTCCCAAATGGCCAGGTCAATATGCCTTACGGTGGTGGTATTTACAGTTCTGCTATAATCTCATGGTCGCTTTAACGAGCATAAACTTATAGCAGAACTGCTCCCTGGACGGTCCCCTTTAAATTAATAGCTGTCATCAGCGGCTCACTAGCCGACAGCTATTAAAAAAAATTCTGGACTGCCCCCCCCGCCGGCACAGCTGCCGCCGGCATCAGAGCCACTCATCTCTGCCTGGAGCCGCTCCAGGCAGAGATCTGTGTCTGCATGGATCGCCCTGCTCTCCCCCTGCTTTTAGGGGCTGAGGCAGCGGGGATAAAAAAATAAAATCTCTGACGGGGGTGGGGGGCAGAGGATCGAGCCGAGCCGCTCGATCACTTTGATAGAGCGGCATGAGAGAGCTGCGGGCGTTGAGGGGAGAGGAGCCGCTGTCATCCTGTCAGTTTCAGGATGACAGCGGCTCTGTGCGTGGTCGAGCGTCATAGGATTGGTACATATCAGTGATATTTACCGATCCTCTGTGTGCAGAGCAAACACTGGAGTGATCGTCTGATCACTTCAATGTTTGTAAATAACTGGGGACACATAGTACTATGTGTCCCCTCTTATGAATGAACAGGATCACTTCCTGTTCATTCATGACTTTCTCAATGGGGAGACGCAGTCACTACAGAGGCTTCTCCCCATTCAGAAACTGGTTGATAGTAAATATTTTACAATCAACAGTTACTGAATGAATGGGAAGCCTCGGTACTGAGTGCTTCCCATTCATTGAGTGCTGAGGCTGCAGAAAAAGAAATGATGACTCTGTGTCCTCAATTTCTTTTTCTATTACAAAAGGGAAATGTTAGGAGCCTGTTTGGACCCCTAATATTTCCCTAAAGCCCCCAAACAGTAAAAAAAAATTGGTTTCATATGAATTTGAGAAACATTTGCACAATTATCGCAGGGCCTACAAATTTAGTAGCACCATCTTTTTATTTTACCGGGCTTGTGCTTTCAGAAAATATATGGTTTGGGGGGTCTTGGTATAATGTGGGAAATGTCTGCTCTTTAGTGCCCCCTGTCATTTTTTCTTTTGCTATCTAACAATTTAACAGTATCTGTGCAGTAGAGGCAGTTGTTGGCTCTTTATTGCTTCTTCTTACAACTCTCCAGCATCCCTAGTGAAACCTATATGTAGGTTATAATACCCATGTGTAGATCAGTTAATTGAAAAGAAAAAACAGTTCTAGACAGTCAGGAAAAGAAAGTAGGAGCAATTAAGAGCTTTCAAAAATCTCTATGCACAGGTACTATTAAATGGAATCGCAAGGGGGGGCGTGGCTTTGGCATGAAGGAGTGAGGACGTGCATGAGAGAGCTCCCGTCCCGGCCGCCACATCATCTGCAGACATCCGAGCCGATATGCACCGGAGAGGATCCCAAACTAAACAGGGGAAAAAGAAATACTCACCCCAGCCCCCGCGGACACCGAGAACTCGGAAGGGAGCCATAGACGCCTTCTTCTCAGATCGCGGCATCGAAGACAGGGCCGCATCCAAGATGGCGCCGGACCGCGAGGCTGCAGAGCGGCAGGACTGTGGAGATCTAGCTGGGCCCTCATCCCCAGCTGGGGTAAGCGACAATACAGCGGGGAGCTCCCCGAGACTGCACCGGCCACAAAGCCCTGCCGTAGACATGATTGTAGGGGATGGAGACCTTAGGACACACATCTGGTCTCTCCCCACTAAGGCCGACGTAGACATGTTTATGACCAGGATGGAGCAGGCCATCAAAAAGGACATAGCTGACATAAGGCAGGAAACTGCTCACTTGGGGAACAGAGTGGAATCCCTGGAAGCACTGCAGGACGATTCCCTAGTGGCCATGTCCCTTCTTAGGGATCGTAGCACCACACATGACAGGCAAATTGCTGCCCTGTTGAATCAACTAGATGATTTGGAAAACCGCAGTCGCAGGTCCAACATACGGATCAGGGGGCTCCCTGAAGCAACAGGACCCAAAGACATCGTCCCCACACTACAAGGTATCTTTCGGGGGATATTGAGCCTAGGCCCTGGAGACCCAGTGGAGATAGATAGAGCACATCGCTCCCTGGGACCACCCTCCCCTGATATGGAAAGACCTAGGGATGTGATTTGTAAGCTCCACAAATACAGTGTGAAGGAAGCTGTTATGTCCATAATGAGAGATAGGCCCCAATTGGAGTTTGATGGCGCCACGCTCCAATTTTTCCCGGATATCTCTAAACGCACGCTTATGCAACGAAAAGCATTGCGCCCCCTGCTGGACTCCCTTCGCAAGGCACAACTTCCATACCGCTGGGGCTTCCCATCCCGCCTGATGGTCTGCAAGGAAGGCAAAACGATATCCCTCATGGACATGGGTGATCTCCTGGCTTTTTGAAAACTCTGGGACTCCCTAAGATCTCGCTGCCTGACTGGAATGTGTCCCCTGCGATACCACTACCATCTCGCCAACCCCCTGGCAGACTGTCCCCCCTAGATGACCTGGAGGCCAGGACCCACCCTCTCCAAGCCAAGGAGACCCATAATAGCAGTACTGACTGTTCTACTTGTCGGCAGATGGAGACTGGCCATGTTTCTACACATCGTTATGCACGCCCGGGGGTCTACTGACTTGACCTGCCTTCTATAACACACGCACGTGAAGAACCCCTGCGGGTGTGTG
>NW_017307096.1:0-18416 GCF_000935625.1 Nanorana parkeri
AAGGGGGGGCCCGCCCCGCAAGGCGCTGAAATGGGGGGCCCATCCGCCGGCCGAGATAGTATGGGGCCCGCCGGCCGCTGTGAGGAGGGAGCCGCGGAACAAGGAGGCACTGAAGACGGCCCTGCAGGCACATCATGGGGCAGCCATGGGACCTCGGACGGCAGTGGGGACCCAGCACACAGAACACACAGGAAACAGCTGAAGACAGAAGAGGTAAGGGTAAATAATTACCCTAATGTCGTATAAAGTACTGTTGCAGCAATGCAGAATGGCACCCTCTATAGAGGACTACAAATCTCAGCAGTTCTTTATACAGAAATGCTATTGTTGTATAAAGTATTGCTGGGATGTGTAGTCCTCTATAGCCCGTGCCATTCTGCATTGCTGTAAATGTGGCATTGCTGTGGCGCATCCCTGGTTTCTTTCCTCCCCGCTGGGCGCTGCTCTGTGTCCCAGCGGGGAGGAGAGAAAGTGACAGCCGGCCGAGCGCTGTGAGAGGAGAGGGCGGTGTTTGTGGGGGTTTTTTTGGGGGGGGCCCAAAAAAATCTTGCACCAGGGCCCTTTGTTCAGTAGGTCCGCCATTGATTCAAAGTCAAGCCCTTATGTGCTTGATGGTGTGCTACCCTGCACAATTGGTCTGAGTGGAATATTTAGGATGGATGTGGCCTGCTTGGACTCTGTAAGGACGGGTGAGATCGTTTACACTCTTATGAACATGTCACATGTGGCAATACCTCGTATAATAGAAGGCTGTTCATTTCACACCAGTTAGATGCCTGTGCAGAAGGGAATGATACGCTCTGTCTCTGGACGCACAAATGAGCACGGACTAGGAATATTGTGTTGGGACATCTTAAATTTACATGAAGTTAATTCTAAACAATACAGAGTCTGAGTATATGGGAAAGCAGGTGATTTCAAGGATTTTGGACATAATTTAGCAGGCTCATACATACATACATACATACATACATACATACATACTGGGCACATCAATGTTTGAAGTGGCATATATCTCATATATCACATTTGGAGGGGTTGATAACCCATTTGACACTGGAACTTTGATGACTGACTGTACAAAGTGGACTGATGGATTGGATGGAGAAGAACAACAGTATATGCTGGTCTGCTATGTGTGGGGTAGGATTTACATAAGGAATATATGAGAGGCATTTATACAGTATACTTTATTATGGAACAACAGTTCTCATACTGACATTTGGATAGATGGACATACATCAGGCTTTTGTATAGGAGGGTGTAATCAATACTATGGTGTATGTACACGGGGTATACACTGATAGTACCATTTGATATACATGCAGAGCCCTGAAGAAGTGTGAGGGGTTTTAAATGTTTTTAGAGTATTATTTGCTGTGTTCAGCTACATTGGATTTACCTTATTACTAGGTTAAAACGATCAGCTATTTAGTGTATGGTGTGAATTATTTTTTATTGATGCTTAGACTGGGTGACAGATGTGTACACTGTAGTGGAAGTCTATGTTTATGGTTGTTTCTATACATCAAAGTTCACAGAACTAATATGCTGAAACCTCTGCATTCAGCAGTGTTAAAAACTCCATAACAAATGCCTAGCAAGAAAGGTAATTGAGGGTTTATTAGACCTCCAGCTAACTAAAGTACCTCAAACATGAATGTGTCAACTTCTTCACGGATGTCCCTGTGGCTTAAGGTATTACCAGCATCGTCGGTCACTTTGAGAAGCATATCCAAGAAAGCACTTCGTTTTTTGGGTTTCTTAGACTCTGCACTGTCATCGGGAAATGCCTCAGCGTTTTTCAGTTCTTGCGCTCTTTCTAAAATGGTCTGTGAATAAGAAAACACAATGCATTGTTTCACACATCAGCACACATCTAAATACACACAAAATGCTAAGACATCGGTTTCTTTAGGATGCTAGCGTTCAATTAAGACTAGCAAATAACCTACACAAAAAATGTTTAGACTATCTGGTACACATTAAGAAGGCATATCTGTAAACAAGCACACAACTCAAATAAAATTCAAAACGGACAGCAAGTACTTCATGTGGGCTAATAGTGCGCTCCAAAGTAAATCTTTAAAGCTAAACTCCAGGAATTATCTTTTTTAAAACTTACATTGGTCCAGCTTGGTTACTTCTAACTCTTCATATCTCACATCCAGGGATCCACTGGGGATGCAGAAATTCACTGTAGTAGCCTGTGCTACATACAGTCCGTACTGCTCTTTTCCAGGTGCTGCTTGAGCGAATTGCCCTCTGTATATGGAACACAGGGGGTTACTGGCCCAGCACCATTCAGAGAACGACTTGTATTTTTTCAATGAACACAAGGTGTTCTTTGATTGGACAAGGCAGAGAGCAGGGGCAAATGATGTAATTGAAAAAGATTCAAGACGTTTTATGAATGGTGGAGGTGCCGAGCAAACAAATACCTGTGTATAGTATACAGAGAGGAAGTTGCTCCAGCAGCATCCAGAAGAGACCAGATCTAAGTGTATGTAGCACAGATTACAACAGTGAATTTCTGCATCTCCATATGTGACATATGAAGAATTATAACCGAGCTGGACCAATGTAATTTGTTTTTAAAAGATCATTGATGAAGCTTTAAAAACATTTGTGTATAAAAAAAACTGGGGATATTTGAAAGGAATGTGATGTGAGGTCGGAATAGTTCAAGCACAAAGGTGACTTTCTGTCCTGTAATACAAAAAACTACAAAATGTCATCATGTTACCTCCTTTTGCATATAGCACCATCTCAGGCCACACAGCAAATCCTTACAAAATGTGAAGATGTGAACTCTATGTTGTACAGATGTGGATATGAACACGTACATAGATGTGAATGTGATAGCACCCTTAACACATGTATAAACGTATGGGCTCAGGGACACACAACTGAAACCACAGAATGCTGTAGGAAAGCCAACGTGTGAAGGTAGATGTTATTGTTTGTGATTCACCTACTTTATCAGTAAATGAGTGGAGGATTTTCAGGTTTTTATGATGATTCTTTCCAGCTTGCAGACGTGAGTACACAAAATCTGGCCACAACCAGGGCATCTTCTGCCGACGGTGTATTATGTCACTCATTCTGTTGAAAAGGATACTCAATGAGCTGAGTAGGTTTATTTGTGAGGAAGTGCTATAGATATTTCATTATCATTCGCTCACTTGTTCTAATTCCTTATTGTTTTCTTTTATTGAACAATTTTTTTATAGAACAATTTATAATACACATATGCATGTCATCCATTTCAGAGTATACAATCAGATACAGCTGAAAACAATCACAGACTAATGGAGGCAATGTATCAAGGATTTAGAGCCCGTTCACACTATATTGTTACATTTAACACATGCTATTCCACAACGCACCTAATGCCTGTTACCGTGCACTAGGTGCGGTGCATTGCCATTCGTTTGAACTACTGCTTTTTTCACCACACAATCAGCAGTTACATCATCGCGAAGCTCTGGGTTTATAGCGCCTGCATGTGCCAGCTACAGTGTCCCATGACAGCTCAAAGTATTGAAAAGAATATATTTTACTTTCCCAATACTTCTTTAAGTTTAAAATGTGAGGCAACACAGACAACTCCTATAAAACATCTTTGAACATTAAAGAAGAAAACGGGGGAAACAAAATGTATTAACCCTTGCAGTGGGGCTACCCCCGCACTCCAACAGTTAACTGCTCATTTTTAAGTTCTAAAAAAAAAAAAGTTATACTCACCCGATCATTTGAGACAGCTTGTTCTTAGACAGTAGATCGGGAGGTGAGTGAACACATACCGGCGTTCGCTCACCTCTCGATCCTGTCACAGCCCTCTGCCCTGACAGGGGAGGGGCTGGATTCCCCCCTCCCGCTCTCATCCGCCAGCGCTGACTGGCGGATCGGATGGGGGAAGGGACGGGTACAGCTGGCTCTGCCTTTAGATAGGCAGAGCCAGCTGTCACTCACGCAGCTGGGCGGATCCAGACATAATTGACGGGATCCGCTTCAGCTGCGGTGTCTCAGGATACCGCGAGCGGTAGCTCGCGGTATACTGTGGCGTCTCAGTATACCGCGGGCTGTAGCTCGCGGTATATTGAGCTTAGGGTGACGGGAGGACGCTAGTTTGTGTCCTCCCGTTACCCTAAGGAGAACTATGGGGAAAAGCATTAACCCCATAGCTCTCCTTTAAGGCTCAATAAATATTTCCCCCCAGAGTTCTTCTTTAAGGCCCAAATGGACCAGAGTCATAAGGACTACAGTTACTTCTTTTGCGGGCCACCAATCAGCATCATATCTACCACAAAAATCTCAATCTGATTGGTGGCTGGGAGGAAATAGCTCTTAGTAAGAACATGTTGATACATAAGCTGCAATCTGAGTTTCCTGTAGTCCAATGTTATCACATGCAGAATGAGACACAGTTCATTTATGCCACTTTGTATTCTGATAATATAAAACAGAGACAATCTGAGAACAATGTAAGATGACATGATTGTTTTAATCACGCCTTTTCCCTCTTTGAACACTCTCCAGGCAGGCGGTGATTTACAAAATGACATTCCTACTTGTATTGCTAATCTCTATTTCCAGATCTCTTGGTTTTACATATACAATACTTTAGATAATTATCTTAGGTATTCTGAGTCTGCTCTCACCACTAATACTATACATTACATTTTAAACACTGGCCTTATGTATAATACATACTCATAGATAGCCTTGATGTAATCAGAATCACTGTTGTTCTGTGCTTGGATTTTCGTTCCCATGGCCGTCTCTAGAAAACAAATTAGATACAAATCAGTTGATTGTTCCCAACAGAAATGATTCTTCCAGCTAAAAAAAAGAGCAAAGCCAGAGCAATGCTGACATTCTCCAATGCTGCTGACAGTAGCACAAGGGGCAGACAGCATACTCTTGGAGAAGTATGAGAATGTGGGCTGTGTTGGACTGGACCACCACCTGTTAGAATACACAAAACTGTGTTTATAGCAACAACTCCTGCAGTATACAATTTCGGTCACTAGATGGCAGTGTTTATAAGTTCTGCTATACAGTATCTACAGTATGTGCTCTTTTGTATTGAATAAGGTAGAGAATAAAGCTGTGGCTTCCTTCCTGTTTTTCAAGCTACATGCAGCATGCATGTCAGACTGTGTGCCTTTGTTTCTCTGTGAGGCTGTGCAAGAAGTTCCAACACCACCCCATGACACCATCAGCAGCATTGAAGAACGTAAACACTGCACTGGCCCTGTACAGGCCAGGTAATTAGAAAAAGGAGTTCACCCGCTATTGCAGCCCAACAATCTACAGTTTTGAACTGCTTATCCACGTTCAATGGAGAAGGTGATAACAATTTAAGTCCGACTCTCTCTTACAGTGGGTCTGCTATGGGAATACAATTAAATAAACTGATCAGCTTTCTCTTTCCCTGATGAAAGCTAGAGAAGGTCATACTCTATACTTTGCCAAAAAGGGTCTCCCTAAATGAAATGGGGAAGATCAAAGGGGACTCCTGCTGCTGTACATGGTTGCTGGGCTGGCCACAAACAGTACAGAATGTGAAGCCACACTGCAGAAATGTATTCACGCTCCTGTCACAATGATCTTTTTCTCAATACACTAGCTGATTGTGCATCAACCACATGATTACCTGTGCAGTTGTTTGTAAGACGTCTGTGAGCCCTTTATCACCCCAATTATCCTTTAGGCTGGGTTCACACCTGAGCGTATGGAATATGCGCATTTGCCACGCAGTTTTACCACGATTTGCTGTAAAAAACCGCGCGACAAACGCACGTCTAGGAGGGCTATCCGGCTGTATCCTAATGGATACACGTGGAAAATACGCCCCAAAGAACCTCCTGTAATTCTTTGGGCGTAGGGCGTTTTGCAGCGTGTTCCTACGCGCTGAAATACGCCCAGGTGGGAACCATGCCCATAGGCAATTATTGGTTTTCACATGCTGAGCGTTTTACAGCTCGTCGATCAGCGCTGTAAAACGCCCAGGTGTGAACCAGGCCTTAGTCATCAGGAAAAGGAAAAGAAAAAGTGCAAGGAATCCCCCCCTCAAAGATTTTTGGATGTTTTGCTTTCTATTATGTAGTTTCAACCCTTTGAGAATTCTCTCCCCCTCCAGTATTTGATAGGCGTCCTCTTTAGAGAGCCAAAATCTGCTCACAAGTGAACCTGGTTAGTACAAAGTTTCACACACCAGACCAAAAATATTAACTTATAAAGCACATTTGGTCCCTGGGGAGCACCCACTATTAGACGTCTTACTGTATTTTATTGCAGAGGATTTTTTTTGTTTTCTTATGAAAATTAAAAACCTATTTGTGGCAAAATAGAACATTCTTTTTTATTCTGGAAATACATTCTTGTGCATATAATATAACATAATAAAGAACATTACAACACATTAACAGGGTAGAATTACTCCTAATATACTCCTATAATAGCAGATAGATTAGGACAGAAATAATACAAATACTTCTAAATAATAGTAAAGTATATTGCGAGCACTATTTTTACAAATCGCACTGGACCAGAACGCAAGCACTAATGTGCCTGCATTCCAGGTGAAGGGTGATCGTACTGCGAGCGGGAGGCGTGGCTGCGGTGCCACTGACTTCAATGCACCGCCACGCTCCCTCCCGCCCCTGAATGCAGGGATTTGGCCGGCTTGCGTTCCAGTGCGTTCCAAAGGCTGGAACGCAGCCTTTGTGGTGTGAACCAGCCCTCAGGGGTTGATGTACTGAAGGCAAATAGTCTGTTCATTCTGCAAGAGAATTTTCCATTAGCTTAGAGAATGAGGTGTAAATTTACTTTGCAAAAGATACGCAATCATGTGCAAGGAAATTTTTTTTTAAAACGGTATTTTTGTTGCACACGATTTGGTGATGGAAGTCAGCAAAGCTTCACCTCATTCTCTGAGATAAGGAAATATTCCCTTGCAAAGTGAATAGCCTATCTGCCTTTAGCAAACCAACCACTCAGTGTCTAATTCAACAAGACTCAGTGACCCGCTGCAAAAATCAGACCATGATGACATGATTTGCCTAACCATTGTGGTTTTCTTGTATAGGACTGCAAATAATCCCAGCAATTCTATCTTAAATGGGTTGTAACAACTAGAACATATGATGTTTAGTGGTTATTCCCCCTAAGCCCTTAATACCTTCCCCTAAGAGGCTTCGTGTACTTTGATGCTACTGCTGGAGACCTCTCTCCATAGATGACAGCCTGGATTTGGAGTCCATTGACTGAAAAGGGTGGAGAGCTGTGTAAATGGACTAAAACCAGGGACTATGTATAAAATACAAACACCAAAAATAGTTTAGATTTTGCCTATACAACCCCTTAAACCTGTAGTACCCCATAGACCTGTAGTAAAGAGATGCAAGTGTCCAAGACTAGTGAACCCCATGCTTATGTACACCCATTTTAGAGTAACAGATGTAAACAAACAGCAGAAATTGAAATGAAAACTATAATAGTTTCGAAAAATGAATGTAACTCTATTATAGCAGCCTTTTGGCAGTTTTCTTTGTCCTAGTTTGTACACATTAACCCTCTGTGCTCTCAATAATTGCAAGACTTACCACATATTATATCCAAAGCACAAAGAGTTATATCCATGAAGCAGTTAAAGGATCCACTGCCAACACGAGTATGAAGCTTATCCACCAATATTTTTGACTGCTCATTCATAACTTCCAAGAATTCAGCAAGGATGGCAAAGTGGAAAGTTGGAGTTATCATCTTTCTTCTTGTTCTCCACTTTTCCCCAGTGCTGGAAATTTAGAATGTTGTTGTTATTTTTCCAGGAACTGGACTGTACATCATTAATTTCAGAATACCTTCAACGTTTTTACTGATTGGGCAAGTGCAGTCTGCAAAATTATCACTAGGTGTCATGAGTGGAGAGTCCTTAGAGTTCTTTCCACTTGTGTACAAAAACAGTAAAATCTATATCTACATATATACTGTATATAGCTCACAGTTATATGGAAATGGAACCATAATGAATCTGAATAATTCTGTCAAAATATTAATGAAATGCTAATGTCAGTTAGAAATATACAAGGTTTAGGGCTTCTGCCAAGTTTCATTGCAGTCTGTGTCTCAGCTGGGGAGATTTCCTTCCTGACCTGCAAGCAATGATTGCTGCGACAGGAAGAGCAACAGAGCCATTCATAAACAACAAAGATCAAGAAGTCATTTTCATGCCTATATTTAAAGTCTCAAGTTTTGTTAAGCATTTTAAGGAACTGGAATAAGATACAGATGATATCACTGAAGTGGATGTTTCACTGGGAGCATGCTGATGGAAACTTTGATCTTTTTTATAAGTGTTTTTATTTGGTGGATTATTTTCAATTAAGTATGTGATCACTTTTTCTTTTTGGTTGGTTTAGGTATATTAATTCCTAATAGTTTTGTAAGAGCGCAGTGCACCTTTTTTATGTTATATTAAGGAGTTGTAGATTTTCTAAATGATTAACCTCCTTAACAAATCTGTGTTTCGAAGAAGGTCTACCTACTGCCCTCAAATACATACTCCACAACAAAGTGCACATATCCTTTGTGCTCTCCCACCCCTCTATCCCCACCACCGCGCGCAGATCCGTGTTTAGAGATCTGGCGCACATGGTTTCACTAGTTTTCACCCATCGACACAATGCTCCCACTTCTGGCCGAACCTGCACAATACAGCCCTTTGGGGACATCTACTATCTAGGAGACAAATGCAGCCAGAAGAGGAAGACTTGGAACACTGGATGACATCAAACGGCAGAGCAGCGGCCATTGGTTCTCAGTACGTATAGATCTGCGGAGGGTTGGGATCTTTTGGGTCTGGGCAGGGGGGAAAAAAGAATAAGGGCACTTATTCTTTCAAAAGATGTCCTTTGTTCTCAAACTATAAATACTGCAGCGCTCAGCATTAGGGTTTTCTTCTACATCAATGAAAAGGTGAAGGGGCTTCAAGGCCACTAGGAAGTATCCTCAGATATCATGTAAAACAAAAGAACAGACGGCGCCCTCTCCTAGTGTAACAACCTTTATTAAATATAGAGATAATTCTCAAAGAAAACTACTCACATAGAGGTGCATAGAAAAGGCAATTGATTGATAAGCAGGTGTCAAAGAAGACCGACTAGCTGCGGCTGGTCTGAGGAAGGGGGATGCTCCCCCGAAACGCGTCAGCTGGTCGGTCTTCTTTGGGACCTGCTTGTCAATCCATTGCCTTTTCTATGCACCTACCTGTGCATGTGTGTAGTTTTCTATGAGGCAAAACTCCAGATTACACTTAATACACTATTTGCAAATATTTTTTAGTGTATTCATGCTGGAGTGGGAGTGTTTCACTGCCTGGTGTCTCCTTCTGTGTTTGTTTACCTTCTTCAAACTAACCTCTTCATCTTCTAATCCAACCTAAACCGAGATACTTAGAATTTAACCTGAATTATTTAGTATGTATATGTGGAAAAGAGCAGACGGTTGAATTATTAATAGAAGCCATAAGACTTTCCCTCAGGAAACTGCACAGGTATACCCTGCATGGTCCCTTCAGCCTCACTCCCCCTCCGCTCCACTAAGCAGTCCAGTAGTATATTGGACATGAGGACGCTGGAGCAGAGGAGGAGACAGGCTGGAGGGAGCACTATAGGAGCAAGCTGAAATAACTTTGTTATTTTAGCTCCCTAGACAAAATGAGCACTTAATCCTTGCAGTGCAAGGTGAGCCCCAACGCAAGGGTTAAGATTTGATTTGCCCAGAGTTCTGCTTTAAAGCTCCAAACATTACAGACATGGAAAGAATATTATAGGGATCAGGGCCGCCGCCAGGGAGGTACCGCGATACACATGTAAGGGGCCCGGGCAGCCTTAGGGGCCCGGGAACCTTACATGTGTATCGGCCGACGGCCATGCAGGTGCCTGGCGGGAGTTGGAGGCGGCCGGACCCCCGCAGCACCGGAGGAAGCCGGGGCCCGCACACTTCATATTATCACCTGAGGTGCTCTGTGCTCTGTGCATCCTCTGTCCAGGGATGCAGCCCCCCTTCCTGCAAAACAGGTAAGCAGGAGAGGGGGACATTTTTTTATTTACTATTTTTACTTTTAATAGTTGTGAGAGTGTGTGTTTTTTTTAATGAATGTGTATGTGTGTTCTTTTTGAATGAGTTTGTGATAAGTGTGTTTTTTTCCTTACGTGTGTGTGTTTTTTTAACCACTTCCTGCGAGTTGGCGTAAATGTACGTCCTCCGCTGGAAGTGGTTATACCAAGAATATGGCTGCTCCCGAGTCTATTCTCGGGAGGGGCACTGCCAAAAAATTAAGTTTTGCTTACAGAACGGTTAATATTTTATTTAAGACGGTTTCCCGGCCAATCACAATTAAGCCAGCCAAACAACATGGAGCCGGCTTCCCTGGCAATCAGGAAGCCGGGCGGCATGTCATTACCCGCTGCCGGCTTCCTGATTACCCGGGAAGCCTGCTCCATGCCAGTGGAAGCACCGGTATTGGTATTCAGTATTGGCGAGCACCAAAAGTAAAATATCGGTACTTGTATTTGATACCGAAAAACCGGCATTGGTGCATCCCTAGTTTTGATTAAAACTATTTTTTTGTATTGGGACAAGTAGATTGGCATGAAGGGCAAGTAGATTCGGCCCCCACTTAAGCCCTTGGACAAGTAGTTTTTTTTTAAATTTCCACACCCCTGATTACACAACAATGCAGAATACCATCAGCTATAGAGGACAATAAATCCCAGTAATAATACATTACACAGCAATGAAGACTACCAACAGCTATAGAGAACTACAATTCCCAGCAATACCATTATACAGCAATGCAGAATAGCATCAGCAATAGAGGACTACAAATCCCAGCAATACACATTACAGCAATGCAGAATAATATGAAGCTCTGGGTTTGCCGCCTGATGTCACCAGGGTATCAGGAGGGTTGTGTGGGCTCTCACCAGGGGTCCAGAGAGTTTCACTGGTGCGTGTAGGTGCAGCAGAGGAGGCTCCCTAATTAGGCTCTCAGATGGCCAATGCGGACTGTCAGGTGATCAGTGCAGTCCCCGGATTGAGGAGACCATCCCCTGACAAATTATGTCCCCAGAAATATAAAATAAAACATATATTTTTTTTTAATACTCACCTGAACCCTGGATCCACCGACAAGCCCAGCCTCCCGTCTCCCACGCTGTCAGAAGCTGCATACAGCGTGTGCTGGTTACTACTTTAACCGGCGCGCTGTGTGCAGCTTCTGAGAAGATACGCCGATTCCAGTGTGAACACTGAGGGGGTTATTCACAAAAGGGTGAAGAGTTTGGAGAAGGGAGGAGAAGTGAGCAATCTAGGACAACATAGCTGATTTGGAAAAATTCTCCAATTCAGCTCACTTTCCAGTTCAGCTATGTTGTCCTAGATTGTTCACTTCTCCTGCCTTCTCCTAACTCTTCACCCTTTTGTGAATAGACCTGTAAAAAAAGTGTTTAGAAAGTGTCATATGCATTCAAATAAAGGTAAGGTATATACTTGCCTAGTTAAGAGCCCCAATCCAAGCCAAGGATGAAGAAATTTATATGCAAAGGACTTGTCCATGTGTTTTGATGTGCTAAGTATAGGCTGCAAAGCAGAAAAACACAAATAAGGAACAGCATGCTTTGTGAGCATTTCTTGCATCTCTTCATTACTTGGGATACAAGAACTATTTACTATAAACAATGGAAAAAATCAATATCAATATTATCTTTCTTGTGCGTTAAAGCTCTACAAAATGAGAAGGAAATAACAATTTCCTCACAAAATAGAGTGGGTCTAGTTCAGTCCCTCCTTAAGTTGCTACATGTCTCCTGGCACACATAATAAAGTTGAGATCAATTTTAAAAAGTGAAGCTTTATTATAGGGAACACCTAGAAATGTCAATTGTGCCTAAGAAGTACCCTGAAAAATGAACCTTGTCTGTCACCGATGTCTAATTATATGTCTATATGTCTACACATTCTTACCTGTGTGTAGTCCCCTAAGGAAGTGGACGCTGTCCACGAAAACATGTCGAGAAAGACTGCTTCACGTCCACTAAAGTCACAAGAGGCCTGAACACAGAGCAGAACCTAGCGGTGATACTCAGCAACCCCATCAGGCTCTGCCCACACTATCAACATCAATGGTTGTTAAGGAAGCTGTTGCCTGAGCCTGAAGGGATGACACAAGGGACCTGCACACACATGAAGATTGTGGCTCATATACTGTTTTTTTCCGTGTATAAGACTATACTTTTTCTTAAAAATATTTACCTAAAAATGGAGTGGCGTCTTACACACGGGGTTTTCCTCCAATCTAACAGGTTTCCTCCAATCATGAGCCTTATGTACCCAACGTCAGCTGATGCTGCGGAGAGCGTGTAGCCAGTGCCCAGATGCAAGTGGGAGCCCATAAAAATGTCAGAAAACAAAAAAAAATACCGGTAAATACCGGTACCATTAAGCGTCTGTCTTACTCTGCAAAATTTAAACTGGATGTAATCAGTTATGCAAAAAACGTCTTATAGACGGAAAAATACGGTATTCTTTTTATGCTGCAAATAAAATATAGTAACTATAAAAGCAGCTTCTAGATAAATGGAATATTAACATGATATTAAACTTAGGAATTCATTCATAAAATGGCTTTCAGTACCCTAACTATTAACAAAAATGTAACTGAGTGTATCACTCGGCTGTAGATCGTCAAATCATCTCTGAATTTACACGGACACTGTCCTTCCTTCTGGAGGGTGATTACTCTTGTTTCCCATAGTTCCTGTATGTGTTGTAAAGTAGCCACTGTTCCAAGCTCGATCCCGTGATGGACAACAATCTCACATTTAGTTTATTAATTCGTATTGAGATTGTAGTCCATCACAGGAGTAAGCTGGGAGCGGTGTTTACTTTACAACACACAACACACAAAGGGACCATGGAGCACAAAAGTAGTCACCCTCCAAAAGGAAGGACAGTGTCAGCACCAATTCAGAAAATGATTTGAGAATCTACAGCTGAGTGATACACAACTAAGATACATTTTTGTTAATAGTTGAGGTACTTGAGGTACTTGAATGCGTTTTTAATATTTCACTCCTGAGTTTAGTGTCACTTTAAGTACTTATTAAGTAGTTACTTAGTAAAAGATAATAGTTTTATAATGGACTCATTAGTAAGTGTAAAGTCCATTGCTGTATGCAGTGCACATATCAATGTTAAGGACTGCTTGAAACGGATTCATTTCATTCTGACCCTTAAACAGTGTTGGTGATACCACAACTTTTATTAACCACTTGCTGACCGGGGTGCTTACACCCCTTTCCTGTCCAGGCCATTTTTCAGTATTCAGCGCTGCGGTACTTTGACTGACATTTATTCCGTCATGCAATGCTGTACTGAAATGAATTTTATACCATTTTTTGGGGACAGATAGAGCTTTCTTTTGGTGGTATTTAATCATCACTGGGGTTTTTATTTTTTACTATATAATGAAAAAAGTACAGAAAATTTGGGGGAAAAAAACAGTTTTCCCTACGTTATGTTATAAAACAGTTATTATTACCCACATTTTTGGCAAAATATAAAAGTTGGGGTCACGTCGGGTAAATAGACACCAAACATGTTAAGCTTTAAAATTGCGTGCGTCCGCGAACTCGTAAAAACTACCATACCCAAAATTGGCCATTATTGCTCTCACTGCGACGTTTGCCGCGATACATAACATGTGCGGCGTAATGGATGCAATCGTCGTTTACGCACTTAGGCGCACTCGACGCATGTTTGCATGTTTATGTGGGGGGCGGGGGACTTAAAAAAAAATTAAATTTTTTTATTACCTTTTATATGTGACTTTAAATTTTTTTATATTTTTTTGTTTAAACATTTTTTTTTCACTTAACTTTATTGCTATCACATAGGGGACTAACAGGCCCCCTTTGTGATAGCCAATTTTCAGTGACAGGTCCTCTTTATGAAGACATCATGGGTCTTTAAGACCCCTAATGTCACCTAGGGACCCCCAGAGAAACTGATGAAGCAAACACCTGCTTCACCAGCTTCTCTCTGGTTTCTGTACCGGAGAGTGACACTGAATGCAGGGAGTGATGTAATACACATCACTCCCTGCATTCCGAAGAGGAGATCAAACGGAACTCGTGTACTGAGCTCTGTTTGATCTCCGGCCGCAGAGCTGGTCCCGGGCTCGCACCGGGCACAGCAGAGCTCGGGATCGCCAGCAGCAGCTGCGGCGGGGGGGCGCACACCCGCACGCTTATTACAAGCGATCAGGCGTCTCTATAGACGCTCAACTGCTTGTATGTAAACAGCCATCATCGGCTGTTTACATTGCAGGAGGAATTCCCGCACATGCCCGCCGCCCGGGCACGAGCGTGACAGGATGAGACGTTTGAAAACGCCCACCCGCATTCAAGAAGCCACTGTCCGGTCGTTTAATTACAACGGCCGGACAGCAGGTGGTTAATATGAACAATAAAATGATAGTATTGTTGTTACTTGTGTACTCAAATCCAATTCTAAAAATAGTTTTATTATTGCTACACTCAGGGTCTATAGCATCCATAAAATTTGTCTCTTAAAGCCATACTACAAGCATTTTTTCAGCTTTGGATAGAGAGGGGAAGAGATAAAATGTCTGTCAGGTTTTAATTCTACATGATTATAATATATATTTGACTGATTCTAATACGTATGTAACAAAACAAAGTTATGTAAGTAAATGTTCACTGGTTGTGATTTAAACAAGTATGTCCTCAATATCATTGAACAGTAAATAACGTCTTTGTATTATGACTCATTCACACTATTTGCGCGGCACTAGGTGGCAGTGGTGGGCCGCGGTGCCTAGTGTTGTTACAGCACAGAGCAATGTTTACCTATTTTTGTCTCTTTTTTATCTTTATTGGGGAGTACAAAGTGCACCCCATTCATGTCTCTGCACGGCAGCACTTTACATTGTGCTGAGGTGTGGTAATCTATAGTGGCATCAATTACAGTATGTCTACATTTTACTACAGTCCACCACACATCACTCCCACATTGGGCTGTAAATGGGGCACATAGAAAACAATTATCTTCTATGTGCCCTAGTGGTGACTAACAGTGATCCAGTGCAAAAAAAATCCAGTCACTGCACATAGTGTGAATGGGTCCTAATTGTAGATACCTAATATGTCCTCTCAAGGACGTGAACCTTTGGTTCGTGGAACACGTTGAGAAGTCATTGTCTTCCCATCCATGAATTCACTGATCTCTGTGACTGGCATGTATTTTACAAATTGAATGGAATACGAGATGTATTTGCAAACTATAAAGAGCTTGTGCCTGGATCACAGCTGCAAGTTCCAACATTTTGTTGTATATCCATAATTACAGCTCACATGTTAAAATTGCTTACGCATTTCACTCGCCAAGGGCCTTAGTCATAGCGGTGACTAACACCTCTCGTGACTGAAATGCGTTAGAGATGTGAGCTAATATTTGGATTTACAATGAATGTTGGAACTTCTTTCTATGACAGACAGAGGCTTACGGAAGTCCTGATGTGCACAAGAAATTCCTGGACTTTCAGTTGTTGGTGGAGGTTGAGCAGTTACAATTTTGTATTTTTCTCATTTGCAAATTCTTCTGTGATGGGCAGACAGGGATGTTCTATTGATGTATAAAACTTGTGAATCAATCATATAGAAACCTGCCTGATTTAATGTGTATAAAATAAAATAAGATCATTTTGTGTGAATGATGTCTGCTCCTAAAAAGTCACATTCTGTATTTGGTGTAACTCTATTTGTATTAGGGATGCAGGTACAACCCTATTTGGGGCTTATAGTGGAACCAATTGAAAATCATCAGGTTTTTATTTCTGTCAATAACACTGAGGTTGAACTTTTCCTTACTCTCTGTTCCTGTGACACCCATAGAAAAAATAGAGGGGCAGCCATCACAAGGCCAGCAAAACGCAGACAGCAATTTTTTTGAAAAATGAATTTTACATTAAAGAAGAATTATGAGGTGAGTGCTTTTCACTCACCTCATAGTTCTAGCCGACCTGTGACAATGAGACTGTCACAGGTCAGCTCAGTAGATCGGGAGGTGAGCGAACACATACCGGGTTCGCTCACCTCTTGATCCTGTCACGGCTCTCTGCCGTGACAGGGGAGGGGTTGGATTCCCCTCACCCCGCTCCGATCCGCCAGCGCTGACTGGCGGAACGGACGGGGGAGGGGGCGGGTACAGCTGGCTCTGCCTCTAGATAGGCAGAGCCAGCTGTCACTCGCGCAGCTGGGCGGATCCAGACATCGATGTCGGGATCCGCTCCGGCGTCTCGAGCTGTAGCTCGCGGTATACTGAGCCTAGGGTGACGGGAGGATGCTAGTTTGTGTTTTCCCGTTACCCTAAGGAGAACTATAGGGAAAAGCCCTGACCCCATAGTTCTCCTTTAAATAAACTATTTCGACGGGATTCCTTCAATGGAATGCAAACAATGCATTAATTCTGTACGCTGCTTTCCATTAACTATGCAAATAGAAGCAAGTTTGTAACTACCTAACCAAATCCCAGATCTCCCTAGTTTACACCCTTATAAAAATGCTGGAACTACTAACTGCCCCTCCCCTTGAACATACACAGCAAGGATGTGAATGTATGCAGAGATTATTTTACTCACCTCTACAGTTTCAGCATGATAAACTATTAGAAAGGGCAGAGGACCAATCCACAGTTTAAACAATGGTAAATCTCGGAGCACCTCAGTGAATTCAATAATTTGTTGAAAAAAATCTGCAAAAATAAAAAGATGTCAAATGGATTTTCAATTATGCCAGAAAAAAAAATCACAATTCCAGGGTAGGGGTAAAGTTGGCCATACAAGGATTTATATTCGGCCATTTCCTGTTGAATCAGGTGAAATTCAATCTGTAGTTGGCCTGCCAGCACCACCCAGCTCGACAAACCTCAGTCTGAAAATGTAAGGGGTTGGGTGGAAAACTGTCGCCCAAACAGCGAGTACTAGCTGTCATAATATAACATCCAGCAGGGGAGACTACCCCATCCGCACTGTTTAGCATGGATGGGGAAGGAGCTACTGGTGTTAGCACAGTTTATCTTTGATAGGGGTTAGGGAGGGTGGATTTACCAAAAATTGTAGGAAAGGTGCAGCTCTCCTCCAACTCTGGACCAAAGACCAGTCTAAAGTTTGTGAGACAGAGGCCTATTCTGGTCATTTCTTGTAAGGAAGTGATGAATTAAAAAAATAAGTTAATTAATGTTAAACTTCTATTGTGGCTCCTGTGGACTACATCTCCATTCCTTCACTCCTGTTACACACTATCAAATAATATGTGGACTGTAGGCCATATCATTTTTTTCTTTTGCGGTCTAAATTGTTGATGCTGTGGCAAAATAGACTGGCCTATTCAGAAATCATGCATTTGGAGGTCTGCCAGGGTTACTAAAACCTGTGAAGAGGGATTATTGCAAAATGCAGTCAGTATAGGAAAGGTGCCAAAGGAATTTTAACATACCGTAAATTCACTTAGAGACAGAACATGATAACATCCGATAACAATAAAGTAGAAGTAAAGCTAAAATATTTTTTTTTCTTTTAGATAGAGTAAGGATGGTTATAACCCGTCAGATTTTATTGCCGTCTGTGTCCCATAGCCACAACAGGAAACCAGAGTTAGGGGTCTATTTATAAACAAGGGCCATGTGAATATCTATGAAAGTTTGTTTTTGAAAATAATAGCAAAACAAACTTTCTTAATATATTTTCTTTTCAGATTGAATGTATTGTGATGTAATACTGCATTCTGACTACTAGATGGAGCTGATGAGCATAGGAAATATGCATTTCACAGATATTCATTGAAGGGAATCTATGAAAACTGGAGCAGACAAAATTTGGAGCAGCTGTGCTAGGTAACCAATCAGCTTCTCTTTTTCAATATCAAATCTTAACTCAGGGATGTCCAAACTCCGGCCCTCCAGCTGTGGTGAAACTACAAAGCCCATGAAGTATCTCTCTCTGGGAGTCATGTCTGTGGCTGTGAGAATCTTGCAAAGCCTCATGGGATTCGTAGTTCCACCACAGCTGGAGGGCCCCAGTTTGGACATCCCTGTCTTAACTGAACAAACTGAAGAGAGAAGCTGAATGGTTGCCATGCACAGCTGCTCGAGATATTGTCTGCTCCAGTTTTGATAAATTCCCCCCATTGTTTAGACCTCTAATTTCTGTGAAGTAAGGGAAATCCCCTCTTAGACAGTTGTCACCAGAGCTAGTGTTCCGTTTGAAAGATTTTCCCTCTATTACTGTTTTGAAGGCAAAAAAAAATGACTTTAAGGATAACTAT
>NW_017307096.1:18454-31869 GCF_000935625.1 Nanorana parkeri
AAAAAACCTACATATATACACACAAAAAAAAAAGTTTTGGCTTTAGATGTGCTTTAAGTCTGAAGTGCCCAACATGTGGCCAGCCAGTACTCAGCATGCTATGTGTCAGACCTCAGTGCAGGTCTGGAGCACAAGGTTGTTTATACTGGCGCAAAAGCCGCTGTCAGCACTCATAAATGTTAAAAAAAACAAACACCAAATTGTTAGTTCAGGAGCTATCACAGATCACTATCCATTATCCTGGATGGACACAAATCCATTCATAAATGATAAAAAAATTTAATAAAATATATATACTTTTCTTTTTGCACATTGTTGTATTTGCACAATGTTAAAACTGCAAACGTTGCTATTTTCAAACCATTTTTTTATTTTTAACAAACATTTTTAATATATTTTTTTACTTATTAACCCTGTGTAATTGTGCTGAGAGGAAGTCCCCCTAACCCGACCAGCTGAAACAATGTGTGGTTTCATCGTTTTTGATGCATTTGCATGCGCTCCAGCGCGTTCCAGGTAAAATAGGGCCTGCTGCAGTTTTTGTACCTGCTCTGGAACGGAACGCTGCGATGTGAACTGGAGCCAAAAATACCATTGGAATACATTGGACGCAGTTTTGCTCCGGTCTGTAACTGCTCTGCTCCGCGCTTGGTGTGAACAAGGCCTTACCCAGAGCAAGGGGATATAAGTCATGTCCAGAAGAAGTTTCCAAAACACTCTCCTGGAAACACACTCCGTTTAATGTCCTTTCTTGTAAGCAAAACAGTAGAAAGGTATCATGGCACACTCACAAACTAGCATGTAAAACAACTCGTCTCACCACTAAGGTTAATAACAGAGGTTTGGATACACGTCTTCTGCAGAAAATGTGAAAGCCGCACAGCCGCGCCAAGGCACCCCTTATAGTGCGGTCCTAACTCTAAACTATGAGAGTCTCCATCTTGGAGCACATGGGGGCAGAAGATTTCAAATTGGGTGCAGGTTTGTCAGGAGGAAGCCCAGCCTCTTTAAAGGCACAGAAACACACAAGGGATCCCGCACATCCAAATGGCAGCTGAGAACCCCCATGCGTCGCTGCACCAAATCGGTCAAGCAAAACAAATGACAAACGCACTCAACAATTCGTCACCAGTTATACAGCAAGGTGCACACGAAATGGGCTTTGAACAGTAAAACAGTAGAAAGGTATCATGGTACACTCACAAACCAGCATGTAAGCAGACCTCCACCTTTTCAGAAAGGAATGTCTCCTCTCCCTTCTCTCTCCAATCTTTTTACTTATTTATAAAATACCTCTAAAAAAATAAAATTCACCTATTATTATTCAAAAACAACAACCACAAGCGACATAATGCTGGGGCAGCTGAAGTGATTGTTGTTGTTTAAAAAGAAAAATATATGCAGCCTTACGGCCCCATTCACACATATGCGTATTGTAATATGCGCGTCTGTCGCGCGACCGTCACGCGTTTTTTTTACCGCGATTCGCGGTAAAAAGGCCGCGCGACCGTCGCGCGATTCCAAAGGCTACTTGGCAGTATACTAATGGAAAACGCCCTACAAAACGGACCAATACGCAGCAAAAAACGCTCCGGGACCTTTTCATGCGTGAGCCGTTTTGTAGTGCGTTCGGGACGGGCGGAAATACGGACAGATGGGAACGAGGCCATTGACTACAGTGTTATTTATTTTTTTGACCGTTTTGTAGAGCGTTCATCGAGCGTAGGACGCGCTACAAAACGGTCAGGTGTGAATGGGGCCTACATCTTTGAAAGTAAATAAAAGTCAGCTTTTGCTGCAATAGTCATCTTAATCCTATTTCTGTGCAGATGTTTTATTTGGTTGTGTTGTATTTTTATGGCTTATGGTGTGTGTTTTATTTGTGTATGTGTGTTTTTATGTGTAGCACGGGGGGGGGGCTACAACTTTTAATTGTATTAAAATTTAATTTAGTTTTATGATTTTTATTGTTTACAGTTATTATTTAAAGGATTAGAAGAGCTAACCGTTGTCCCTTTAATGAACTTTCATCTTTGTCGCCGATGCTCTTTGCCTTCTCTCTATCTTTATGTTGGTGATATCTTTTTGCAGAGTGTTTATATTGATTTACAGTTGTGATATGTTTTCATGTTTTGGTTTTGACTTTATTACCCGTCTTTATGGCCCGCCGCAACTAACTGATTTCACCAGCTAACCAAACTGGCGTTCTTGGGTAAAATGATAACAGGCAATGAAGCCTCTTAAGTACTTTATTTCCTAATCACGGCCAGCTTCCAACGTGGCATTCTTTTCAAAGTACATTATTTTTTGGCTGACATTCCTTGTCCCTCTTTCACCTTTCACATATTACATATTTATTGTTTTTGACAGTTTGGGGGAAAACCACAGTGGTGGTAAAGTGATAAAGTGAAGGTAAAGGAATTTTTTTTTAAAAACTGCAGATTGGTGGGCTTTTTAGGGCTTGTTCACACCATGTCCGGACCATGTCCAGACCAGAACAGTTTGTTCACAGATCAAAAAAGCATCCCAATGTATCCCTATGGTATTTCTGGGCTCCGTTCACACCAGCGCAGTCCGTTTTGGTAAAGACAAAAGAAAATACTGCTTGTCTCATTTTCTCTGGTCTGGAATGCACTGGAATGCATGTAAATCAAAAACACATACACACGCATGCACACGCACTGGACTGCACCTGAGCCCATTAAAATCTAAAAATAATTAGGGTAAAAATGCGGCGAAAATGCACTGCGTTTGCAGATCTGTTCCAGATCTGGTCCGGACATGGTGTGAACAAGCCCTTATGGCAGCAGTGACTGTGTCTTCTGCCATCAAAGCTTCTCTCTACCATTCTGTATATTTTTTTATTTCTGTACACTGAGCTCAGTGCACAGGCCCAGCATGCCAAGATGAAGTAACTCCTGTGCGCATGGAAGTACTTCATGCCTGCCAGCCAATCAAGAGGCCGAAGTAGCCAATCCCTGGAAGAGAGCCAAGTCGAAGATGTAGAAGACGCTAGAGAGGGAGGATCGCAGCTCTAGAGGGGAGTTTGGCATGATGTGCTAATATGCTGTGCATACAAGAACATTAAGGCTTAAAGCTCCTGGGTTCTTTGGGTTTTTGAATGCTTGCTTGTTACTATTGCTTTAGGATTTTTGTGCTCATTGGGAAGATTTGTAAGTCAGTATTAATAACACCGCATTCTCCAGTTCTCCTCGCCCGGCCAGTAGTGTCCCCAGCCTTTTGCCGCCTACCACCCTCTGCAGGCTCTGCATCACCAGGCCCAGTTCTTAGCAACCTGGGACGCCTTGGCCAGTGTCCCACCCAGCTCCTGTGAGGGGAGATGTGTATGGCCCTTACACATCTCTCTGCCCGGCTCTTAGGAACCTGAGACACTTTGGCCGGGGGGCAGCAAACGGCGGTTCAACAAAATACTAACATAAGAGGGGTGATCCTTTTTCCAACTCAGTGATTCTGTTTTTGAATTTTTTTCTGACATGTCGGTGTTATATCTTACAGTTGAATGTTATAAGTTGCACTGAGTAAATACAGCTGGATAAAACAAAAACTGTGTCCATCTTCCATTCAGGCTGCAAAGCAACAAAATGTGGGTGATTCTTTTCTATACCTACTGTACTAGATTTCCATTAGAAGAAAATTACATTCTTCAGTGTGAGCAATTTTTTTTAAAGTAGCACAGGTCTAAGTATTGGGACTACCTAGATGGAGACAAGGCCAGGAGGGGAGGGGACCCTATGATTTTATTAAAATTATATTAAAGTCAAATGGTTTTTTAGTTTTTTTCAAATGCTGTTTAAATCACTTACAATGGGTGCTGCTTCTTGATGTTCAATAGTTTTAGTTTTCTGCAGAATCAGTTGGTCCCCGGAGCCCTGGTCCTAATATCCTCTTTTAGGACGGCTCCTTTCCTTAGAGGATCCTATAGAGCCACCCTTGTGTGTCCTAGTAAGCTCCACAAACACACAGATACAACAAGACAAGCCAATTTCTGCTCCCCGCTCCTTCAGTCTCTCTCCTCCATCCTCCAAGCTAGTAGATGGACAGCTGCTGGAGACTGGGCTGTCCCTAATGAGCTTGTGCTTGACAAAAAGTTCAGGGAAGTGGAATTGAGAGAGTTGGAGCCATGTTTGGAAACATGATGACTGTGTTTGTTAAAAAATGTAAAGAGATACTTTGCTGGACAATGTATATTTGTTTGATGTGGATTCATTTTTGAAAAAAAGTATTTTTTTTTTAATTTAAAGCAAAGTGCCAGGCATAAAATGTTCTTAACCCTTGCAGTGGGGCCACCCCTGCACTGCAAGGATTAAGTGCTCAGTTTTGTCTAGGTGCTAAACAAAAGTTATAATCCCCTGAACCGCAGACCCAGCTGGCTGCTACCCTGAAGCCTGTCCCTTCCTCTGCTACAGCTTTGGTATGTCCCTCAGCGTCCCCGCGTCCTGTACACTGTATATAGAATTTGATGACTCAAGGATCCTTAGACCGCTGCAGCGGAGGGGAGAAAGAGGCTCCGAGGATCAGGTGAGTATAACTTTTTTTTTTAGGGTTCTGTCATGTATCCCATGTATAAATCATTCAAGATGAACTCAATAGACTGTATACAATAAGAGACAACAGATCTCCCCCACAGGATATATATATTAGTATACAGTTGGCAGATAACTGATTGTTTTACAAACTGGGAAAACATCTCTGGACCGCAATCATCTCTTGCACATGTCCTCATGTAAAATAACTGTTTACTATAAAAGTTCAAGGTTACATTGTTGTGTTCCATGACATGGACATGCACATGACTAGCAGAGCCATGCTGTAAGTCGGAGAGCTAAAACAAACAGTCCGGGGAACCTCTGCACTGGGTAAGAGTGACGACTGAGATAACTTCATAAATATCAGTGCACAATGAAATCTGTTCCAATAATTAGGTCCAGAAAGCATTACAGCAGCTGCTTGTTGCATTTGTTTGTTTACTTCAATGGCAACCACAAGACTAACTAGAACCTTGTGTGTATGAGCTGTGCTGAGATTGGAGGGCACAGACTGATCCCCTCTGTTTGCCAATGGATCACCTATGGAGCGGCATCCTGAAACAGGAAAAACCTTAGAATACAGAACTGCTACTTGTACAAAAGTTGTATGTACACAATGCATATACTGTATATATATAGTATTTCCACTTTCTTTATTTTAGAGCAGTGTGCAAGTGCGGGACCCACGCGAATGTGCAGGTTCAGGTCTGCGTGTAACCGTGTGCAGCCACATCCTTCTATAGGGAGGTACAGGCTTCTTCACACAAAACACGCAGCACCTGTGCACCCCAGGGATCGGGTCTTTGCATGGGCATGCACACTGTACAGCTCGACACACCCGTGTAAATGAGCCCCAAGGGTTCCATACATGTTACAATCTGCCATACAATCTCTGTACAATTAGCTTTAAGACTAACAATAATGTGTAATATGAGGACCTACAATCAAATTGTAACATGTTGGGGGATTTAAGTATCAGTATTTTGAGAGCCAGCGGGGCCGGTTAGCAGGATAGTGAAGCTTGGCCCAGTGGGAGATTCCTCCTTCCACACAGTTTAGCGTAGATGGAGGAATCTGTTGCACTTTTTCCATCTGACCATAGAAAATCTGCAGATAATCTATAGGTATATGGCCAACTTTAGACTGCATTTAGGGTTGTTCAGTTTGGCTCTGTTTAGAATAGAATGCTGTGCGTCCAGAATCTGATTAGAAACTCCAACATGGCTAAACGTGACTGTAAAAAAAGAGATCTGGCAGGTATAAAGTTTGTTTATACTTCCCAGATTAGGCCTCATTCACACAGATGTGTACAGCTGTCCAGAACCCACGTCCATGCAGAAACCTGCATTTGGAAGGGACAGCTGCTGCATGCAGCCGCCTGTACATTTCAATGACAGGACACAGCTACACAACGACCCCAACTTGCCCATCTGTACAGGTACAGATGCACGCCCTTGGATGCAGACCACAGAGGTGCATTCGTACTTTTACAGATGTGCAAGTTGGGGTCGGCGTGTAGCTGTGTCCTGTCATTGAGATGTACAGACTACACACCCACCCCAACTTGCACATCTGTAAAAATATGAATGCACCTCTGTGGTCTGCATCCAGGGACGTCCATCCTTACCTGTACAGATGTGCAAGTTGGGGTCGACGTGTAGCTGTGTCCTGTCATTGAGATGTACAGACTACACACCCACCCCAACTTGCACATCTGTACAGGTAAGGATGGACGTCCCCGGATGCAGACCACAGAGCTGCATTCGTATTTGTACAGATGTGCAAGCTGGGGTGGGTGTGTAGTCTGTACATCTCAATGACAGGACACAGCTACACGCCGACCCCAACTTGCACATCTGTACAAGTACGAATGCACCTCTGCGGTCTGCATCCAGGGGCGTGCATTCGTACCTGTATGGATGTGTAAGTTAAAGTTGTGTGTTGCCGAGTCCTGTCATTGAGATGTACAGGCTATGTGCAGCAGCTGTCCTTCCAGGTTTCTGCACGGACATGCACGCCTAATTGTTGATCATGCTGGCCTAATTGCTCCTGGGTGTAGATAAAATAAACGCAGGAGTAAAAGTGAAGTCTTAGATCAGGGGTAGGCAATCTCAGCACTCCAGCTGTTGTTGAACAAGTCCCGAGAGGCATTGCAAGACTCTGGCAGCCACAGGATCACTCCCAGAGGCAGAAGCATGATGGCATTTGTCAGCTGGAGTTCTGAGGTTTTTGTACCCCTGTTATACATGTACAAAATGTTTACATGTACAAAAGTCTATGAGAGCTGTTCAGTGCTGTGACATACAGCGACGCTGAGAACAGAAACAACATTTATGATATATACAATGTTTAGGAATAGAGTACCTCCTCCATTAGGCTTCAGCAGCAGGGCGTTCCCCACCAGGGGCCAATTGGTGCCCACGCCGGGTATATGCCTCATTATTTTCCGTTTGCGAATGTAGTCAGCCAGGAGGGGGGCAGTGGAGAAGACTAGAAATGTCAGCAGGACCACGGCTGTAGTCACCCAGATCAGCAGATGTAGCTCTCCCCTCAGCAGCTCCATGTCCAGCTATGTCCTAGGCTGGGATGGAGGAAACGTGTGTATATAACAGCCCGGTGTTCCTCCTGCTTGTCACACACAGCCCAGCTTCCTCCTTGTTGTCATATAATAGAGATGGGCGTGACGGAGTGTGCAGGCCTGTGCAATGATTGTACACTGTGCAAACACGCCGCACATTACTCTGCTGTGTTTACATGCTGTTACCTCATCGTGTCTCTCATGTTACATCCCATACACCCACTACATGTACTGCTCACACTATCCAGATATGTCACTGTACAATTATATAGAGGAAAACAAAACCAGAAGCTAGCCGAGAGAAAGCAACTCCTCTCCACACAGCTGACAAATATGACCCTTTGAGGGAGCAAATCATTTGATGATATGATAATGGTGGGGTTACAGTGACACAAAATTCAGGCGTTAAATCCTAAAGTAGAATTAAAGTCTCAGTTTTTTTACATATATCTACTGCTAGCAAGCATTAGATGGATGCAAAAACATAAACAACATTAAACCCTTCATGACTGCGGCCTTCCCCCCCCCCCTTGTTTGCACCCATGTTATATTCCAAATTTTAGGCCTGAAAATTACTTAAACCCCCAAACATTATATATTTTCTGAAAGCCAAGACCCTAAAAAATAAAATGGTGGCAGTTGCAAATTTTTACGTTGCACAATATTAGCGCAACTCCTTATCAAACCCCAACATTTTGTGAAAAATGCACTTAAATTCCCCAGAACACATTACAATACCCCGTTGTTTATTAAAATATAAAAGATGAGGTTACAACGAGTAAAGAGATACCCAACATGCCCAGGTTACAAATTGTGTGCGTCCTTGAAACGGCGACAAAATTCAGTATCCAAAAAAGTCCATAGACTGACGCTTTAAAAGCCCCCACAGGTCATCAGTTTAGAGATACGCGTAAATATTGGCCCTAGAATTATTGCTCTCACTCCAGCGTGCGCGGCAAAACCCAACATGTGTAGCGCGTTCGTCGTTTTCATACGTAGGCGCACCCGACGCGTGTTTACATGGAGACGCGTGTGCTCGCGGGGGACTTTATATTTTTTAATTATTTTTACATTTATTTTATTAAATGTTAATTTTAAAAACATGTTTTTTTTTGGTTTTTTTTACTTTACTTTAATTGCTATCACATAGGGGGACTTACAAGCCCACCATGTGATAGCAGATGGTGGTGATAGGTACTCTTTAAGGTGATGCTGAGGGTCCAAAAGCTTATAGCTGGGCTTAAGACGTGCAGCACTGACAGCTATGGGAACAAAAGTGATGTAATCTGCATCGCTCCCGGTCCCATAGAACGGGGAGGGGATTGTCGAATGGAGGTTTGCCAAACTCCTCTCCAGCTTCCCACCAACACCAAATAATCCGGGCCCGTAGGAGGGGCAACGAAGCCCGGGAAACACAGCGGGGGGACGAGTGGTGGGGCCCGTTCAGCATCCTGTAGAAGCGATCTGGCGGCAGCTGAGCCACCAGAATCGCTTCTACTTTAAAGCCGACAGTCGGCTTTACAAGTTTAAACAAAGTCCCGGAGGCAAAAGCTGCCGGGAGTCTGTTTAAACAGCCCCGATGCCAGTGGCCTACACTGTACGTCGCTGGCCATGAAGGGGTTAAAATTGTCAGATAGACAATTACTTACCTCTGCCTGCGCCGCCCTCCCGGCTGCAGAACACATCTTCCAAATGGCTCGTGCAGGGGGCATGCACAGTCCATATCACTAGAGGGGAGAGGAGGAGAGACTTAATGGAAGTGAATGCACGCAGCAGGGAACATGCACACCGGACAGACAGAGAGCCGCGGCGAGTCAGCGCTGGTCCGGTGGGCCAGCTGAATATGCACTATGGACCATGATTTAACCTATTCATGTTAGCAGGGGAGAATTGTGAGCGCCTCCCACAAGCTGAGCACCAAGACGCGATGCATCGATCCTGCCCAGCGCCGACTACAAGAGGCACCGCGTGAGGCAACAGGATCGCAGTGAAACTGTAAGTGAGGGAAGCTGGGATGGGGCTGGCTGTAAATCTATTGCTATAGTGTACTGGACGTGTGTAATGTATATGTAGTACATATATACAGCACACACCTCCACCACACTCCAACAATAGATTTACAATTCTCCGCTGCTAACATGCATAGGTTAAATCATGATCCATAGTACATAACATGTAGTTGTACTATGGATCATTTAAAGTCACCTGTCCCTTTAAAAAAAAAAAGTATCGGTAATTGGTATCGGCAAGTACATGAGGGGAAGTACTTGTACTTGGTCCTGAAAAAGTGGTATCGGGACATCCCTAAAGGTAAGTATTAAAAGCAGAATTAGAATGGGGAAAACACGACGTGACTCTAATGTCACTTTAAAAATGCATTCAAGTACCTTAACCCCTTGCCGTCCACCGATTGTAAAATTACGTGCGGACAGTGGATCCTTCCCGGCGGGCGGACTTACATTTACGATATCTTTTTTCTGCTCGCGCGCTCCCCCTAGCCAGGAATGTGTACAGCCGTTACATCAGCTCGTTTGGGGGTCCCTAGGTGACATTAGGGGTCTTGGGGACCCCTGATGTCTCTATAAAGAGGCAGGGCTCAAAATGTCAAGTCCTGAGCTTCTAGCCAGGCCTTAAAAGTTACTCGCCACCAGTTTCCCCACCTAACCCCTACCCTGACCCGGCCTTAAACCCGCCAGGTCAGCGGTGTGACGCAGAGTACAGAGATCAGTAACAACGCACAGTACAGAAGTCAGTGGTGCAATGCCAAATACAGAGGCCAGCGATGTGACACCATCGCCCGGTCTGTGAATCTCCCTCTCGATGTCTCTCCTGTTCGGCTTCTCCTCGTCGACGTTCCCCTCTCCCTGTCACCAGTCGTTGTCCTCCCCGGTCAGTGTTTCCCTCCCCCCTCTCTGGGCCTCAGAAGACAGCCGCAGGAAAGAGCGGAACTGAATGTCATCGAGGTGCGCTGCCGGCGTGGACAATGGTTGGGACACTGCCGCCGCGGCGATCGCTCGCTTCTATTCTCTCTTCTCCTTCTCGGCTGCTCTGAAGCTGCAGCTATAGAGGAGGAGAAGAGGGATCAGAAGCGAGCGATCGCCGCGGCGCACCCCCCTCGATGACATTCCACTACTCGCCCCCACGCAATTTTCACTCGCCAATTGCGAGGGGGCGAGTAGAAATTTTGAGGCCTGTAAAGAGGAACTGTCATTTTTATCTAGCTATCACATTGGGGGGGTTTTAGCCCCCTATGTGACAGCAATCAAGTTAAGTGTAAAAAAAAGTAAAACAAAAACATATTGAAAAAATTAAAAAACACCAAAAAAAGTTTTAAGTCCCCTGCCCCAGCGCGCACGCACTTATACACGTAAATACGCGTCAATACCTACGTGCAAAAACAATGATTACGTGTTGCATATCGCCGCGAACGTCGCAGTAAGCGCAATAATTCTAGGACCATCAATCACTGATAGCACTAAAATGATGAGCGGTAAAAGCTTTTAAATCGTCTCCTATGGCCCATTTTAGGCATGGTCGTTTTTGGGCGCTTTTTGTGGGCGCACGCAATTTTAAAGCTTGACATGTTTGGTGTCTATTTACCAGATGTGACCCCCTCTTTTATATTTTACCAAAAAATTGGGTGCTGATCAATGTTTTATAACATAAAATAGGGAAAACAGGTATACTGAGCTTTGGGTCACGGGAGGACGCTTGTATATGTCCTTCCGTGACCCTTAAGAGAACTATGGGGAAAAACACTTACCCCATACTTCTCTTTGAAGTCTCTGTGACTGAATAACAATGAAAAAACCTTTTTTCCCCCATAACAGGAAGTGCTTGAACAAGGACCTTCAGGGCAGGTTCACCACATATTATTTAATTAAAGCTGCAGATTTAGAAAGAAAAATGACTTTTGAAATGACTTTAACATGTTAAAGATCATATGGGATTTTAGTCATCGGGTTAACATACCCTTTTAATGCCAGATCAGTTTTTGTGTTTTTTGTATGCATGTTAGAATTAAAATTTTAGGCCTAAAGATTACTATTTTGCCCAGTATTGCTTTAGATATCTCGTATCATAGTTTTCATAGTTTGGATGGAGTAGGGAGGGTTTGCATCCTCTGCAGGGTTTCAGTTCCTCTGTTCATGACTACTGCTTTTATGCTATGAGGAAATAAAGGACTTTTTATGATGGATCTCAATCCTGTATGCCAATTTTCTAACAAAATAGAAAACACAAGCCTCTACTGACCACCAGTGGTCCGTTTTACCGTAATTGGATGGATTTCCATTGTGTTTTTTGTTACTTCAATTCCTTTTGCCTTATCTAGGTGACAATGTTGTCCATGGTTCAGGAAATAAGGGGCAGTCTCTAGCCTCACCCCACTCTACCAAAGTACATTAGACTAATTTAGGGGGTGAGCAGAATTTCTAAAGCTAATACATAATCAATAGGCACATACTCACTCCTTTCAATAAGCATCTGGCTATTAGCAGCCATACGAATATGTGTTACTAATCTTTTGGTGTCTGTGGTGACAATATGAAATGGGAGACCCAAGAGGTAGTTTAGAGAACTGAGGAGGAATTCTTGGCCTGTGACTTGGTGGAGTAAAGTTTCATGGAGCAGTAAACTCTGATTTTCTACATCTCCAACACTCCTTTAAAATCTGAGGGTTACATGAATGTAGAAGCTCTGGGGTTTGAAACCAGCACATCAACATTTTGTAGATTGTTTCTCTTTAGGTTATGCAAATGGAGGATTTGGTGGGACTAGTACATTTTTCCCACAGGGCTGGGCTCCCACTTCCTCAAATATTTTGGTTTACTTTCTATGTCCCAACAGGTAGATTTGAGTTGTCTTTAGACATTTATGATCCTATGCGGTTGTATGGGCCCATGTGGGCACAAGATCTCAAAGGTAGCAGGTCATTCTAGCTAAAGTTGTGGAGTCCCAGATGATGTATAGTGTTTGAGTTGCAAGTAGAAATAAAGGCTGAAGGCAGGTCTGGTGCAAAGTCGGTATGTTACCATATGTACGATATGTTTAGGTTGAAATAATTCAGCTCAGGTCCAAAACTGAGTTATGTTATCGAGAGGTTATCTGGGAGGCCAGGATTATGTATTATATTGGGGAGGATACTTTGGAAGCTAAAATAAACTTTATTTGACCATGATTCCACATGGAGATATTAAATTGCATAGGAGATAGTAACGTTTTATCTCTTGTCAGTCTTTGTCAAATGCACAGATGCATTGGTAATGTTTACCTTTGTTCTATTTCCATCCAAGTGTTATTAGGTTGGTGGGTGTACAAGGGCAGTATATGTGAGCAGCATAATAGTAATTTATTAGATCAGGGACCCCATGTCACCCTTGTGCTTTACAAGATAGTATCAGAGAGCTAGCGATCCTATAAGATTTATAATTCTATATAAAGTTACTTATATAGATGTTACTTAGGTCTCTTTGTAGATACTGTAATAGTATGAATGGTAGAGGAATAGAGAGTATTTCATAGAGGTAAGGGATTATCAGTAGAATGGTCATCCCAATGCTATTGATTCAGCCCAAAAAAGAGAGATCAATAGGGCACCATTATTTAAGTAATTAGCGAATATCCTGAAATAGTGAGAGAAAGTTGGCCTCTCGTAAGCAGAAACAGAGGATATGTGGATTTCCAAGTATTTCAGTGATTTCCCACACCAGTTGTATCGATAACTAGCTTTGGGTAAATGCAGTTGGGGTTGCAGGATATGTAATGAAAGTGTCTCCGATTTAATTAATAACCTGATCATTCGCCAAATATGTCCAGTATTTGACATACTTGGCAAATGTATAAGGTTCAGTGAGCATCAGTAAGGTATCACATGCAAAACGGATAGTTTATACTCACTGAGTATGAATCGGATTCCTTTTAAATCTATATTCAATCTCATGACCTCCGCCAGGGATTCAATGTACAAAACAAAAAGCAGGGGTGAAAGCGGGCATCCATGGTGAGTGTCATTGAAAATAGGAAAGATGTCAGATGATGCTTGATGTAGCTTCATTTGAGCAGACAATTATTTTAATGACAGGTCAGCATAGGAAGGAAGTGAGTGGGTAGCATGTGTTTAGCAATCTACAGTATATCACAGCAGGGCCGAAACAGGAACACAAACACTGTGATCAGAGTGACTGTTCCTCATATGAGGATACTTCATCTTTCATACATCACTATGTTGACCTATCCATCACTTTATAAACAGCCCTGCATTCCTAAGACATAACTACAGATCACCCCCC
>NW_017307096.1:32008-40802 GCF_000935625.1 Nanorana parkeri
AAACACACCCCCCCCCCCCCCCCCCAATAACCTCTCCCTATGGTACCAAGCAGTGTCAATAGTGACATTACTGTCATTGATCCTAACATAAAGTATGCCTAAATAGAAGACAGTTAGCAGGATTATTGTCAGCATAGTCATTGCAATACAAGGGAGTAGTGCTGGGAAGATTCCAGGAAAGAAAGGGCAGTATTGCACAAAATTATAGACTGCGTCACATCTGTGCGTTGTGGTGCTGCAAGACTGGCTGAACAGAGATATAAAAATTGTGGCAAGTAAAAAGGTTCACGGTGTGGATTTAGCTGTTTACCTGAATTTCATTTTTAACACCCTACATAGAAAATAGGCAGCAAGGATCCTTGTCATTTTTACACATGGAAAGTTATAAAGCATGCGATAACCAGTCACAGTGATAATTTGAGACACTGGGATAGGACTGCATAGTTATTACTGGTGTCATATCATGTGAACTTTGCACCAATCTATTGTACTTTGTCATATTTTGTGTATGTGTTTTATCTTATTTGATACATTTTCCCAGGTGCATGTGTCTTATTAGTCACACACTGCTGACATGCTATGGTCAAGCTAGCTCTTGCTCTGCATGGGTCATGTTTTTACCATATATATAAATTTATTATCTAAACAGATTTTGCCCAACATGGGCACATTAAGGAGTTTTCTACATTACAAAATGTATCTTGGTTCAGAAGGGAGTGATGTTATCCACAGGAACTAGTTATCAATACCTACATGCTCTCAGTGACAGAACATCTTTTTGAAATTAGTTGAAAGCTTGAAGGGGTATTTTCATTTCTCAAAGCTTAACACACTCCATCATAGGCATGTGCAGCCTATTGCATTAGGGCATGCACACAGGTATAAACACATATTTTATATACAGGGATGCACCAATTTCAGTTTTTTGGTATCGAGTACTAGTACCGATATTTTTTTTCCGGTACTCGCGGATACCAAATACCGATCCCGGAAGTCGCATTAAGGAAGCCGGGTGCCGTGTAATGACTCGCTGCCCGGCTTCCTGTTTAGCCAGGAATTGTGTAATGACTCGCCGCCCGGCTTCCTGATTAGCCAGGAAGCTGGCTCCATCCACCTGGTGACGAGGAAGCATGGAGCCAGCTTCCTGGCCCTTGAGGAAGTCAGGGGCGAGTCATTACCTTCCATGTGCACCTTGTTTGAAAGCTGGTTATGAGTTGATGAGTGCGTTTGCCATTTGTTTTGCTTTGCTCTAGTCATTACCTGCCCCCCTGCTTCCTGATTGGCCAGGAAGCCAGCTTCATGCTCCCAGGTGACCAGGGAGCATGGAGCCTGCTTCCCAGCCAATCAGGAAGCCAGGCGGCGTGTAATGACTCGCCTCCCAGCTTCCTGATACCGGAAGTTCCAAATACTCGGTATCGACAACCCAGATTCCCATATCTTCAACTGTCCCTTACCTCTTTCAGCAGGGGTGCAGTCATGTGACCACCCGCCCGACTTCTTGATTAAATGGGAAGCTGCAGCAGCGCTCCCTCGCAGCTCCCCAGGCTCCAAGGACTATGGCCATTATGTGAGGAATGTAAGTGGCAAGTGCTGCTGTGCTCTGTATCGCTGAGCCGGTCACAGAGAGATCGTTGTGATCTCTCCACTGGCTCAGTGACTAACAACATGGCACCTGCCATGCTGTTGTTGCACTCGGGGTGATTAGGATCTGCCTAGACACACCCTGCACACCCTATGCGCACGCCTATGCACTCCATAGGAAGTGCACATACCCTACTGAATATTAACATGTGAAATTGTGAAACTCTTTTAGGCCCATCCCAATAAAGATGCACAACCTAGTTCAGCATTGCTCAACGTTTTTTAGTCAAGGCACCCTTTAAAAGTATGCAAAACCTCGAGGAACTCGTCTAAAATGTCATAAATTTAAAAGGTGGACCCCATGCAAGAACACACAAATAAGTGGGTTTCACCCTTCACATCAAGATTTCCCCATTTACTTCAGAGTCACCCTTTGCATCAGTAGCCATCCCTTTACATCAGAAGCCCCCCTTTCATATCACAGCCCCCTTTTATCAGAGTTCCCCTTTTACATCAGTCTTCAACCCCTTCTTTACTATCACAGTCCCACATTGGCAAAAATATTAAGGCACCCCTGAGGAGGCCACATCGAGAGAAAGGCTGACCTAGTTTGCGCAACAATCCCATATATGGGCAAAAGATAAACACGTTTGTAAGCATTTTACAGGTGATGGTGCCAAAACGTTCAATTAGGATACATTCACATGGATACAGAGGTCAGTACAGTGTGAGGGCCCAGTCACACCATATCCAATGTATTCCAGTGCAGTTCCAGCCTGGAACGCACTGGATTGCATAGATCAAGCCGGGCAGCGTTCTGGGGCAGGAAGGGGAGTGTCTGTGCCATTCGGGTCAATGGCACAGAAGACACGCCCCCCTCCCGCAGTGCAATCGCCTGCACTAAAATGCGAGGTACAGGAATGCCCTGCGTTCCGGTGCAGTGCGATCTAAAAAAATGTTGCATGCACTATTTTTTCAGATCGGAATGTGTTATTGGGGCTGGGAGGTGCCATTGAGTCACATGTGTTTGACTCAAACCAAAACTGACAGACTGACAGATACCGCAGGGATGGATGAATGGCCCTGGAGGCAAACCATCTGCATCCAGAGCTACTCATCGGCCCCTGTACACATGGAACTGCTCGGTTGTGGGGGTAAATGTTTACAGAATCTGTCAGCCTGTCATTCATTTCTACAGGCTGCTGGCTGCGGCTGTACGTAAACACCTACGACTCCCGTGGTCTTCCTGGCCGACACATAAATGCACCCATTCTTTACACTGTACTGACTGGTGTGAATGAGGACTTATGAACACATTTGAGTCCCTTTAATTTAAAAGAATCACAATGCATTAGAATTCAAACAGGAACCACACCTACAAAACACATCAATTTATTTCCAATCCATATACAGTATATAAAGAAATGTAACTTTTGACAAATTTATCTTGAATAAGTCAAATGTACAAAATATTAAAAAAAGAAACTTATCTACATGGTTACAAAAATATAATTTGGCAAGTAAATACAAACATACAGATATTGTAAAGACATGCACTGTGTAGGTAGTAAAAACCCCAGCTTGAAAAAATACCATTACGTATTGTACATCATTGTACAGTTTTCCTAGCTGGATGAGCATTGTGTACAGACATTGCTGTGTGAATACTGCTGAGCAGTTCTGATGTGAAGTCCAAAAGCACATCCATAGTGCCTGTTCCACATCAATAACTCATTAGCTAGTGAAGCCAGAATCAGGATGACAGACCTAAAGCCTCCACCATGTAGTACGTTTACAATGGCAGCTCCAGCATTTCTATCCTAACAGGTTCACTTTAAAGTGCACCTGCGCTTTGCCCATGCCGTTAACCCATCCCTCCCCAGCAGAGCATACTCATATTCTCTCCCCTTCAAGTTAGAGATCCCTCTGGGCTAATGACTCTCTCTTCCGCCTCCATGTGACAGCTGGCCAATCACCCAGCATCAGTACTGTCACCCTGGAGGTATTAAAGTGAGTCACATGTTGCCTCCTCCCAGGCATTTCACTTAGCTCCTGGCAGCTGCCTGAAGTGGTAGGGGAAGTTAAGTGTACCTGTTGCCTTGTCTTGCTCGACAAAAGCACATGTTCACATTACCCTGCCCATAGACATTAGATGATTATATCCTCATTGTGCTGAATTGGACAGAACCGGGTGACCAGTAATCTCCCACAGTTGAAAAACCTCTAGGTCATAGCCTTTTAGCTAGGTTGAATGTTAGGGCACTGACATACACGTTCCAGCAATATAAGCAGGTATATTTATGTAACAGGTTGGCAAATAAAACATCACTTTGAGTGTCTGAGGACCAGTTTTAAAACCAATGTTAGAAGAAGTGACATACTCTATGTTGAAGCCCTTATTGGGGTCTTGTGCACATATAGCTTGTACAAAAGCAGTGCATGCAAAAGCATTCGTTGAGCTTTAAACAAGATTTGTTGAAGCCTTTAAAGTACCATGCAGCTCCAGTTGGGAATGTTAAACACAGATCTTAATGGCAGTGCCGACGTAGGCTTTAGCAGTATGTGAAGCTCGTTGAAAGCCTGCTGAAGCCTACTAGCTGCATTGTTTAACCATTTCAGCATCAACCTGTAATACCCAGTCATTACCAGGCCACTTTTCAGTGCTGGGATAGTTTGACTGACAATTACTTGCTCATCCGACAATGTAACCAAATTATTGTAAACCATATTTCTGAGACAGATAGAGCTTTCTTTGGTGGTGTTTAATAATCACAGGATTTTTTTTACTATAAAAACCATCTCCCATATCAAATAAAAATGCCAGGACAGTAACAATATCACCGAAATGACCAGTTTGGAACGTAGGCACCCCAAGGTGATCTAGTTTTTTGGAAATAAAGAAAGTTGCCAGAATTTAGGGGGTTTAAACATGGTCCTTGGTAATGGTGCACCAGATACATTATTGTTGAGGTCATACACAGGTGGAGGAGTAGGGGAAGAGGTTATTGAACAGATCACATACAGTGGGGGGATGGAAATGAAGGGGTTAAAGTGCAGGATAAGGTTTAATATACAGGTCACAGGGACAGGCAGGAGATCATATGTGTCAGAGAGAAGGAGGTGGGTGAAATTGGGAACTTTCTGACAGTCAGTAGAAATGAATGAATCATCAGCTGTTGCTGCACATCTATTCATTCATTCCCCATTCATAAATCACAATGATTCCAATCCTTCCTTTGTTGTAAGGGGAAGGATCAACAATGTCAATAATAGTATTTTTGCATTTTGCTGTGATTGGCTGCCCACAAGGTACCGAGCGGCTCGGATCACTCTTTCTATGTACCAAACCATCCAATGAAGGCTTGATACACAGAAAATAGCAGGTGAAATGGCAGCGTATGAGTCTTTTCTTCAGGGGCGCATATACACATTTGTGGGGAATCAACAGTTCACTGTTCACAAATGTACGCTGGCAGAAAACAGGTTAAAGTGACTACCAGCATTGCCAGTAAAATCTGTGTCTAACATTCCCAAACTAAAATTGAAGAGTTCTTTATAGCAGAACTCCAGTCAAAAATGTATTTAACCCTTTCAGTGGGGCTACCCCCGCAATGCAAGGGTTAACTGCTCGTTTTTGTCTAGATGCTAAAAAAAAAAAAAATTACACTCACCTGAAATGCGGAGTTGGTTGGCTGCTACTCTGGTCCCTGAAGCCTGTCTCCTCCTCTGCTGCAGTGATGGTATGTCCCTCTGTGTCCTCATGTCCTATATACTATGTATAGAATGTGATGACTCAGTATCTTAGATCGTTGTAGCAGAGGGGGAGAGAGACTCCATGGAACGACCTAATAGCAAGCGGGCTCCAAGGATCAGTTTTTTGGGGGGTTTTTTAGCACCTAGACAACAACAAGCACTTAACCCGTGCAATGCGGGGGTAGCCCCACTGAAAGGTTTGAGTACATTTTTGCCCAGTGTTCTGCTTTAAAAGCTGCTGAAAGCTTGCCGTATGCGTGCTGTACACACTGCTGTTCCCGTGTGATACACAATGGGGGGAATTTATCAAAACTGGAGCAGACAAAATGAGGAGCAGCTGTGCGTGGCAACCAATCAGCTTCTATCTTCAGTTTGTCCAGTTAAGATTTGAAAATGAAAGCGAGAAGCTGATTGGTTGCCATGCAGAACTGCTCCAGAATTTGTCTGCTCCAGTTTTGATAAATACAATATATTAATTTCACACATAGGTATATAGCCCACGTATATTCATTGTATAATATGCTGTGAATCCATTAAAACATGTGTTTTAATCTGTGAGCTAGATTCAGATATACGCAGCTATTCTTTGGGGCTGATTTACTAAAAGACTAGAGTCTGTTCACTTAGTAAAGTAGATGTTCACGTAACGTAGAGAATAAGGTAAAGTTGTGTTCACTTTGAATACCCAATCACGTGTAAGGGAAAATTAAAACAGAGGGGTCTTACTTGCACGTGATTGGGTATCTGTAGTAAACACTGCTTCAATGGATTTACTTAGCTAATTAAACAGATACTATATTAAAGAAGAACTCCAGGAGAACGTTCTCTTAACCCTTGCAGTGGGGCTACCCCCGCACTGCAAGGGTTAACTGTTCATTTGTGTCTAGCCTCACCCAGCTGGCTGTTAGAGCGCTCCCACCAGCTTCTCTGCTCCTCCGCTGCAGCATTGGAATCTTCCTCAGGGTCCTCAGGTCTACGCAGTGTATAGATGTGATGATTTATGGGACCCTAAACGGCTGCAGAGGAGGGGGAGAGACACTCCAGGGATCGGTCTATGAACAAGCCGGCTGAGAGCATCAGGTGAGTATAACTTGTTTTTTTTTTTAAACAGCAGTGGTAGCCCCACTGCAAGGGTTATTTATTTTCCTGGAGTTCTTCTTTAAAGTAAGTCTGGGCAAAAAAAAATCAGTGTATCCCTGCAATACATGCAGATTTCCCCATGTTTGGTCACTTTAAAGTACACAAATATACCTGTTGATCCTGCCACAGGTCCATCGAGTTCCTAACCAGTGTTTGAGCTGCCAACGCTGCCACTGCTGCATTAAAATCCCAAGCAGTTTTGCCAGCCATGGCCAGTTCTCTCCTGATGCACTACAAAACAGCTACCTCTACTCATTTCCATAACATATGGGGGATGTGTTCTGTAGCCCAGCAGATGAGAATTGGGCAGGGCCAGGGATTTCTGTGCAGCAGAGGCAGTGTGTCATCAGCTCAAACAGGACATTAGGAGCTCCCTGGATCTGGCAGGTCAACAGTATTTTTTTTGTACTTTAACTGCTTTTAAAGCAACAAAACATGAGGAAACATGCATCAATGGTGTACTGAATATGGTTTTTTTTGCCCAGGACATATACTTGTGAACAAATTCTACTGAAAAAAAAATCAACCCCACTGACTTCAATTCAGTGATGTCACTCACAGAGAAGGTTTCTCACCCTGACGTTTTACTTTGTAAAAGATTATTTGATTTGTTTTATATTTAAGGACGATTATCAAATTTAGTGCATTCAATGTATGCATTTTTTTATTGTTGTACTTTATTCTTAAATGTATACTTCATTCTTTATGTTTAAAAATTGTGGGAAAGAAACACCAGATTTGAACTTACATCTTGGGGGCAAGTTAGTTGGTATGGGCAATGCAGATATTTCTCTTTACTATACCGTATGAATCAGTTTTATGATTCATTGGGGTTTAGCACTGCATTTGAAAAGATTGATGCACAGAGCTCTCACGGAACTCCTGTATCTATAGCAGAATTTCAAACACCTACATGAAAGCTCAGCACAGAATGTTACTGCATATGCATAACAGCATTTGTTCAGTACAGAATGCAATTTAAGCTTTCCTACACAATAGCCATGGTATCAAGTTATGTCTATCCAGATGTGCATGGCATAGACAGTAAAGGGTAGCTGTATTTGACCATCCAAAAGGTATCTTTTCCAGCTGCTGGGCCCCTAGACTGAAGGCAACTGCTTGTATGCAGCCTGCTGTATACACCTCTTGTACTGATATATCCAGAATATAACAATAGGGAGCCTACAAGGATTTCTAACTCATCTGATTGCTATTCCCTCAAAATGCCATGGCCTTGGTTGATTTGCAGGTGCCTCAGACATTAGATCACCTTCTGATCCAGCCAGGGTATAAATGGAAAGAAAAAATCATAAGCTGCCCATACACCTTACAACCATGCATGACTTTGGTTGTGCGATGGTTGTAAGGTAATTAAAATTTCGTACGATCTGCCCATCTTGGACAGGCAGATCGTACTTGCGATCATCGCAAGCCCGCCCCGCTGAGGGGAGGGCTTCTGATGATTGCAGTGCTGAGCAGGCCCGTGCGGCATTCGTCTCCCGACCATGCCACCAACCAGCCGAACATCGTACAACTTTCGGCAGGTTTTTCAAGCGTGCTCGGAAGACGAATGTCGTGTGACTGTACAGTAGAAGAGGTCGCACGCTGCCCATACACCTGGCGATTATCGTACGATAATCGCCAAGTGTATGGGCACCTTTATACATGAATAATTAAAATGAGTGTTACATGCCAAATGCAATGTAAAATGATAATAAATACGTCGGTGACATATACTGCAGTATTGCATAAAAGATTTGTGATGGTGGAAAAAAACAATTTGTGCCATAAAATGAAAATACTGGCCTTGTAACATGACATGATGATGCATGAAATACTGTATTTGTGTCTACTGTATGTAAAGTCTGTATAATTACATGGGACATTATACAAAAACATGGTAAGATGACCTCCATCTATTTAATATTATCTAGCCCATTCCATGGTGTAAGGATAAGAAACAAAAGACTGTAAGGAATAGCAAGCAATCAGCATTCATCTCTTAATGATTTTAGTTCAGTAAAATAATATCTCATTAGTTGCTACCAATGTTACTAAACTTTGCATATTATCACTGCTGCCGTTATTGCTTTAATAAATCCCACATACTAGGTAGGTACCGTTCTGGGGAGTGCTACATTTTGCCATATATCATTTGGGCAGCCCAAGCCTGTTCACTAATCCTATTTAAAGTAAACTTTACCTGAATTAAAACAAAACATTAAGCTGAACTGGCATATAGTAAGCACGATGACATGGTAGACCTTGCACTCCATGTTGCTAGAATACTTTTGTTAATGTCACCAAAATACCCTGATAG
>NW_017307096.1:40835-53293 GCF_000935625.1 Nanorana parkeri
TTTCATGAGAAGCCAATCACTGGTCGTCGTTATTCTTAGGCGCGTCGGGTGTACGTAAGCCTATGAAAAACACGGTTTAGCTGGTATTGGAAATAGAGTTTTGGAAGATTCTCCGGGAGGATTATCATGGTGTGAAAGGTACAGTCTGACACATTATGGAGCCTATTATATGCCAGTTACCTAAAATATGTTTTAATCCAGTATAGGTACACTTTAAGTTAAATGACTCTAAAACAACACTTCCCACGTGGGCGATACCAGAATAATAATCTCTGCTGAAAGTAATTTACTAAGTTGTAAGGTGAAGTGAAGCATCCACTCGTGCAACAGGAGCTTCTGTTTTCTAAATTTACCAGCACAAGATTGTATATTTCACAAATTATTGTCAGGGCAAATAAGCTTCTATTCAACTTGGCACTAGAACCAAAGAGGTTCAATGATGGCAGATTGGAACACTGGGTATTACTCTTATTTGCCATATAGCAAAGGTCATGCCAATAGAGTCGCTGATTATATTAGTAGATCATATGTAGTGGCCTATAGTTGATTAGGCAAAATGCTTCATTTAAGTGCAGTAACCACTATCAACTGATCGGCAATAATCTTTTATTGGTATGCCTGCAGCATAACAGGTAACTTCTGCTATGTTGCTGTAGGTTAATGTACATAATTAGTCTGCCTTGTTAAATAAGCCCGAAGGTCTTATGCTGAGACAGTTCCAGGCTAGGCAGCCGTTTTCAAGGCAGGTATTTACCTGATTCTTAAATCTGTGTAGCTAAAGAACTCGGATTCCATGTTTTGTTGAAAAATTTGCTAATGGCCGGAATTATTGTATGATTATCATAGCTAACAAGTGCTTTGTCCATTAGGGTACGATTTACTACACTTATACAGAAGTATTACCAGGGGGGGCAACATGTTATTTTTTTACACAGCTATCTGCATGAATTGTATTGTGCTAGTTACATTATTTAATTATATTATGTTAAATATATCAAGGTAGACCCCATATTATTAAATGTATCACTTAATAGTCCTTCATCAAAATGGCCAGTTTTGTTACAAATTGTGCACATGTGCGTTGGGAGAGCTGTGGACCCATTGATTAGATGCAAAGCAGTGTTACTGCTCATTAAGAGGCCACTTGAAACCTTCTTCTCGAAATCGGTGGATTCCTCTGAAATGATTTTGGTTGATACTGTGAACCTTGATAAAAAAGCAAAACAACATTTAAATAAATATCTGTTATAATCTTTCAGAATAATAGAAATTATAATTAAATGGAAAAAGACAGTTCAGAAAATATATATATATATTTTTTGGAGTATTACAGTTGTAAGTTTTCCGAAACTTAATAAAAATATTCTGAATATTAAAAAATATAAAAGAAAACAAAATTATAACCCATGCAAACATGCTCTGGTGGAAGCTTCAGGTTGGGGTATTACATAAAGGAGCTGAGTTAAGCCCAACTCAACCCCTCCAGATGGCTTTACAGGGCTATTGTTTGACCTCTCATTGGAAAAGAAAGAAGTAGACATGTGCGATTCGTTTCGTTCCGAATCGAAATTCGGACATTCGGATGTATCTGAATTCCGAATTACAGACATAACGAATGCAAACGAATCCGAATTTCCATTTACGAAATTCGGTAGCGGTAGTTCGAACGTTCGTTTCGTATTCTGTTCTTATTAGTTTCTTATTAGTTTCTTATTCGTTTCGTTCGTTGGAGCAAAGTGACATTAGAGAAGGAGAAAAAAAAAATGTCCCCCTCAAATGTCACTTTGCAGCAAACGAACGAACGAAACGAATAAGAAATGAATAAGAAACAAATAAGAACAGAAAACTAAACGAACATTCGAACTACCGCTACCGAATTTCGTCCGAATTCGAATTCCGAATTGACTTTCACAGCCGAATCCCGAAAAACGAAATAACACAAATCTGAATTTAAAACGAAACGAAACTAAACAAATTTTTTGGCAGTGCACATGTCTAGAAAGAAGTGAAGAATTAATTATTCCCAATAATATTGTGACACTGTCCAGCATGATTTTTAAACCGTTTTGTAGATGTAATCAATTGGAACACTGGAAAACATAAAAGGGCCAGTCTACCCAAAACAAGTTATTTCAGTCTTGGATAGATGTCAGTATTTGAGTCTACCCCCAACTTCATACATATCTGCCAGGGAGATCTCTGTATCCGAGTACCTCCACGCTCCATGCAAGGGATTCTCATCCCCCCTATTCCATTCTTATAGATGTGTCATGAAAGAGATTTCAGCATGAAGATAAGAGACTTCTCAACCAGTTTCACTTCTGGCATTAAGGTCTCGTTCACACCTAGGCGTATTGCACATGCGCGTCTGTCGCGCGAACGGCACGCGTTTTTTTAACCGCGATTCGCGGTAAAAAAGTTGCGCGTTTCTGAAGGCTACCTGGCTGTATCCCAATGGAAACGCGCAACAAAACGGCCCAAAGTAGTACCTGTACCTTTTCAGGCGTGGGCCGTTTTGTAGCGCGTTAGGGACGGGTGGAAATACGCCAAGGTGGGAACGAGACCATTGAATGCAATGGGATTTATATTTTTGAGCGTTTTGTAGAGCGTTCGTCGAGCGTAGAACGCGCTACAAAACGTTCAGGTGTGAACGAGGGCTAAGAGCTCATCAGTGAAATCTAGTAAAGATATGCAAGCTGTTGGATCCAGCCCAAGATGACCAAGACATCAGTACTGTATGAAGTGATACATTCAAGTCTTTTTCCACTTTCAATGTAAAAAATCCTTCATTGCCAATGTAATCAATGCATTTCTGAGGCATGGTTTGCTTTTTGTTTCCCAGTAAACCAGCACTAAAGTATGCTAAACTGAAGAAACCTACAGAAAATCTCTTGAAATTAAGTAGTAATTTCCCTATATTTTATATTAAAGTTTAAAAAAACAACTTTAATGCAGACAGGAATGCTGGAAATGGGGTGTGGAGAAGGGGTAATTTTGTTGGTAATTGTATAGATTAGAATAGTCCACATATTGAAAATATAGTATACCTGTTGCTTACAGTAGAACTATTTATAGATGGCTGATAGGAATTGGCTATCAGTAAATGTGATTCTTATCAATCCAGCATAGAAGGAATGCTCAACAGGTTAAAGTCTATACTGATATATAATAGCACAAAAATCTGTTGAAGGCCTCATTCACACTGGCGTGCACATTCATATGGTGTGCACTCCTGTGCAGAGACTCGGTCCCGGGAAAGACAAGTGCTGCGTATAATTGCGTGCAGCAGGCTGCACCTCCCTATGGGAGGATGCAGCTGCACATGGCTACACCGACCTGAACCTGCATATCTGTGCATGTCCGGTTGCCCACACTTTGATGCACACTGTCTGTGTCCAAGTGCGGGCACCATGACCTGCATGGATGTGCAGGTTCGGGTCTGCGTGTATCCATATGTAGCTGCATCCTCCTCAAATGTCACAGGCTGCTGCATGCAATTTACACACAGCACCTGTCTCTCCCAGGACTGGGTCTCTGCACAGGCGTGCATGCCTGTGTGAATGAGCCCTAAAATAAATCATAATTTGAAAGATATATATAGATCTATATCTATATATACACACACACACAGGAAAACATCTTTCTTTGAGGCTCTCTAGAACGACTTTCTATTCATGTTTATCAGTTTTTAATGTTGTTGTATTTGTTATTCTCTGCTGTCTGTATTTTAGGCTGTTTAGTATTTTATTTGTTTGTTATTGAGATTGAAGTTATTTTATGTTCCTATTATGGTTTTTGTGTGTTTTGCAATCTTGAGGCCTTGTTCACACCAAATGCAGAGCAGATCCGCTCAGGTTTCTACACACGCAGTGCAGTGGGTTGTGCCGCGTTTTTGATACACTCTGGGCCGCTTTTGGTAAAATGCGTTCCAGGCGTTTTTGATGCGTTCCAGAGCAGGTAAAATAGGGCCTGCTGCAGTTTTCTACCTGCTCTGGAACTGAACGCTGCGATGTGAACTGGAGCTAAAAATACCATTGGAATACATTGGACGCAGTTTTGCTCCGGTCTGTAACTGCTCTGCTCTGCACCTGCTCCGCGCTTGGTGTGAACAAGGCCTGAAAGTTGAGTGTTTGGAGGATTTGTTTATTTGTACTTTTATTGTTATTTGTTTACTGAGTTTTATGGCTTTGTTATTAATATATGGTGTTAATAAAGAGAAAAACAGCACTATATATAGAAATAGTGATATATGTTTTGTTAGTATGTCACATACACACCGGAGCTCAGGGTATTGCGTCCATGCGTTATTACGTCCGTATGAAGGGATCCTGTATACCCTATTGTATTTTGTTCTGTAATGATGTCTAGTGGCCAGATAATGTTATCACAATGGACGATATAAGAGAGTAACATAGATCTTGATGCTTGTATGTTGACCGTCACCTCGAAAAGTGATGAAACGTGTCAGCTGGACGGGTCCTTTTTTAATAAATCCTTTTTGATATACTGCACAATGGGGAGCATATTTCTTTTTTCTCTGAGCATGTACTAATAAGAAGGTGGAGGATGAAGCTGATATCAAATTGAGTGTGGAAAGATTCCTATTAAATACTGAGAAGTGGAAGGAGGAATAAGAGCCCCTTTGATTAAGCGTTGTATCCGAAAACAAAGGAGAGAAAGTGGTCCTAAGTATACACCAAAGCGCTAATTGTTCATCTGTAACACGTAAACAATAGGAGTCGTTGAGTGTGGCTAGATATACTTTTTGAGCACAGTGGAGAGAGGTGATGTTATAAGAGTTGGAAAGGACTTTTCTTCACATTAAGCCCTCGTTCACACCTGAACGTTTTGTAGCGCGTTCTACGCTCGACGAACGCTCTACAAAACGCTCAAAAATATAAATCCCATTGTATTCAATGGTCTCGTTCCCACCTTGGCGTATTTCCGCCTGTCCCTAACGCGCTACAAAACGGCCCACGCCTGAAAAGGTACAGGTACTACTTTGGGCCGTTTTGTTGCGCGTTTCCATTGGGATACAGCCAAGTAGCCTTCAGAAAAACGCGACGGTCGCGTGACTTTTTTACCGCGAATCGCGGTTAAAAAAACGTGCGACAGACGCGCATATGCAATACGCCTAGGTGTGAACGAGACCTAAGATTGCACTTTAATACAAGAAAGAGACTATCAGGGTTATTCACAAAAGGGTGAAGAGTTTGGAGAAGGCAGGAGAAGTAAACAATCTAGGCCAACATAGCCGATTTGGAAAAAGTATCCAATTCAGCTCACTTTCCAGTTCAGTTATGTTGTCCTAGATTGTTCACTTCTCCTGCCTTCTCCAAACTCTTCACCCTTTTGTGAATAGACCTGTATGGGGTCTATTCACGAAGCAGCCGAATGATCTAGCCGTAACTTCGGCCGATTCTTCGGCTAGCTTCGGCGCCAGGACTATTCACAATAGCCCGTACAGCTCCCGCGCTGAAAGCCGAAGCTGGCCGAATGGCAGGCCGACAGCCTGCTTCTGACAGCTGGGCGGAGCCAGCCGTGATCTTACGGCTGGCTCCGGCCACTTGCAGAGAGATCAGCGTCCCTGGTTACCAGCTAACCAGGGACACTGATCTCCAGACAGCAAACTCTCCCGGGCGCTCTGGGAGTCTCCCGCTCCCGGCCACCCAGGAGAGAAACACTGCTTTTTCTTTTCTTTATTCTGACACGGAGCCGTGTCAGAATAGAAAAAAATATATATATATTTTTGCCCATAGGAATGCATTGCTAGATTCCTATTGGCTATTTCAATTTGCAATAGCCAATAGTAAACTGGTGCAATTCTCCATCAGGTCCATCAGCAAAGAGCGGGTACAATGCTAATTTACTATTGGCTGTTGCAAATTGAAATAGCCAATAGGAATCTAGCAATGCATTCCTATGGGCAAAAATATGGACAATAGAAAGCTGTTGGGCGGAGTTGGCTGTCATTGCTAGCTCTGCACAATCATTTTCCATTTATTTTTTTGTACTTTTTTAAAACTATTTTTCTGTTCTGCTCGGTCCCTCAGAGGGACAGGCTATTCACTCACTGCTGTTCGGCATCTATAAGAATAGGCCGAACAGCAGTGAGTAGCCTGCCGGAGGTTCGGCTCAGCCGATCCAGATGTTGGATCGGCTGAGTCGATCTCCTTCTGAACTTCGGGTCGGCTGAACATGCTGAGCATGTTCGGCCGACCCGAAGCCATGCAAAGCAAGCCGATGTACGGCTGAAATCAGCCGTACAAGCCTGAAGTGAATAGCCGAACAGTGTTCGGCTCACTTTACTTGGGGTCGGTTGTTCACTCGGCTGCCCTCAGCAGCTTAGTGATTAGACCCCTATATATGCGGTTATGCTCTGTCTAAGTAGAATGATTGAACATTGTATCTGCTACATGGTCTGGTTTGAGTACTTCTTACAATATATGGTGTTACTTAAATGTAATCTTACTTGTTAGAAAAGCTTGTCCTGTCCATGTATGATTAGCAAAGTCCAAAGGGGTAAAGGATCTTCTATGGGATGTCTCTGACTGTAAAAAATAAAAAAAGTTATACATTACCAGTATGTTTCATTGCTGAACTCCTGATATACATAAAACACCAATTAATGAAATTATATGTTAATCAAAAAAAGAAAATAAGGCAGCACTAGGGCCAGTTGGGTGTGCTGCAGTGCAGATAAGCTAACAGTGAACATTTTGACCAGAGTATGGTGCGAGCAGAAGGGTGGCTCATCATTGTGCTGCTACTGCTCCTTCACTGTCCAATTACATGCTGGGGGAAGGAAGGTGACCTAACTGCATTGCTTCACTGCAGTAAAGAATAATCAGGTCATCAAGCTTGCTCTGGGGTTGTGTATTTTTCACAACAGGATGGACAGAAATACAAATTGTTTTGCAGGTGAAGCAACTCCGATCTTTGAATTTCTATGTATTTCTCCGATATATCTATTTCACTGTTTGCCTGGAGTTCAGCTTGAAGCTAATCATGTAATATAAAAAATAAACATATTTGTTTACAGCAAACAAAAACAACAAACACAACACAATTTAACCAACCCTGAAAGTGTGGGTTGTATTGGGTCTTGAAAATTGTTCCCCAATGACAGTTCTCTCCCGTAGGGGGCGTCTTCCCGTGGTATCCGGCACAGCACTAGAAACCCGGCTATGAGGATGCTTTCCTCTGTTCTGATGGATAGAAAAGAGAACAGAACAAGATCTTTACTAAATTACCTAAAAGATTTAGGAGAAAAATGCTCCCTAAATGACTGGCATCTAGTTATTTCTTACCAATATCAAATTCAATTCCTTGAAATTAGCTACTTTTTTTATTGAATAAACAGAAATGAATGCTTACAGCTGAATGTCGAGAACCAGGTACAGACAGATGTTGATCCACTGTATCAGAGTTAATTGGGGGTAACTTATTCCTGATGGTTTGAATAGATGGTGAAGATAGTCTGTCCAGTCCTGTGTATCTGACATAAAAAGAAGAAAAGAAATCGGCTTAAAAAAAAAAAAACCACATCCACTACTAAAATCCTTTGATGTGCCAGCCAGTGCAGTCACTGTTCTGGCAACCGGCTCCCACGACTACCAAGATACCCGAATGCAACAGCTGGCCGGAGACGTTTCACCATCCCACTGTTTAACGTGGATGGGGGGAACAAGCAGTTGTCTCTTGTTCAATCTGCAGGCTGCACATGGTAACAACTATACATAAATGGCCAGCTTTAGACAAGCATCTATAAAATGAAAAGAATAACACTCCTGGTCATGTCATCGAATGCTTCCTATACCAGCAAACTACAGCTGTATGCCACATACTATATGTATGAACTACATTTACTCCTACTGGGAAAGATGGGTTCTATTTTAAAAGAGAACAAAAATCACAGAAAAACACCAGTTAACATCTTTATGTACATTCTTTGCAAAAGGTGGACGGCTAATATGCAGCCCAGAGCCTCACTCTCTGAAAAACTCTAGTGACTTCCTCTACAACTCCTTGTTTACTGACACAATAAGTCATTATTGTCAATTCTGTCCTTATTGTTAGAGGCATGAGGGGAACATGATTCTTTAACGAAATTGGGGATGATGCAGATAGAGCTTCTTTCCAATGGAAAAATTTGATTAGTTTTGGACAGAGCAAGGGAGTGTGAGAACCTCTGTTGGGCACTTGTTGTTGTTGTTGGTCTTGTCACTGGAAAACTCAGTTTTTGCTCATGTTTATAGAGTTGTGAAACCATATATTGTGTATGTATTGTGTAGCCAACAATAATTTATGTTACAAATAGCATCAATGGTAGTGACATAAAGAGCATGAAAGTTTTTTCATGCCAACACTGTCCTTCTTTCTGTAGGGCGGTTGCTTTTGTTCCCCATGGTCCCTGTGTGTGTTGTAAAGTAGTCACCGCCCCCAAGCTTGTTCCTGTGATGGACTACAATCTCACGTTTAGTTTACTAATTTGTATTGAGATTGTAGTCCATCAGGGGAACAAGCTTGGAGCAGTGGCTACTTTACAACACACACAGGGACCATGGGGAACAAAAGTAGCCTCCCTCCAGAAGGAAGCACAGTGTCAGCACCAATTCAGATATAATTTGAGGATCTACAGCTGAGTGATACACAGATAAGATACATTGTTGTTAATCTTTAGGGTCCTTGAATGCATTTTTAAGAGTTAATTCCTGAGTTTAGTGTCACTTTAACAATCAAACTGTACGATCTTTGTGAAATCTCCATTAGATTAACTAAAATGATGAAATATGACCTAAACTATCCAATCAACTTGTATCCAATTAGGCAGCCCCTTGTACGAAACAGCTGTTGGTAGATCCAAAGGATTGTATTGTGTGTGCTTAATGAGGGTTAGAGAAAGTGGAAGAGTTTACAGATTAGTAGGCAGAAGGGAGCAATACAAAAGGAGGAATAATGTATAAAGTATTCGGTTATACAGGAGCGATACATAAGGTACAAGTTCTATATGTTTTAATGTAGTACCTGTGTGAAGAGGATTGGATGCAGCCATAGGACTAACAATAAACTTATCATGAATCACACAATTACTAATAGCATTATATTTGCTACTCAACCTAATGCAAACTAAAGCATGAAAGTAAAATGTTGCTGCTGGTTGTTTGCTGAGCTGTACTCACAGTTTTGTACCCCTGAGCACTTCATCACTGTAAACATTAGGTGTTTTAGATGGGATGGGCTCTAAAGTGAGAGCAGGCAGTCTGCGATGTGTAGGTGTTTTCCTGGAAGGAGTGTGCAGGAGGCGCGAGGATGAGAGAGCACTGCTGTCATTCAGCCTTCCTAACCGGTTCCGTGCAGAGTTCAATCCTCTGGGGAAAATGTTTAAAGATTTGTCTTCTTGTTCACTATAAACAAAATAGAAAACACTGTATTAGTATGGTTGAGATCATTTCAATGGAAAAATCATAAATTAAACTACGTAGTGTAATTGCATATATAAATCTAAGTATAAAAAGGGGCCTGGACAGCTTTTCTTAAATAGTTTGTTCAGAGCTTTCTCAAACCAAATGTAAAAAAAAAAAACATATCAGTTAAAGCTGCTAAGTGCTGCCGCTTGAAATGCATGGAGCATCTATCATCCAGGTGAAGTCACTGCCAACAGTAGTTTATAAGGAGAAGTCAACTCTCAGCCATATTTTAAATTTCTCTCATTCAGCCCACAGACTGATTGAGAGAAAATCACTTGATTCCTCTATCCATGCTAAGCAGTGTGGATGGAAGAATCTCCTTTGTCAGCTATAGGCTGCCTGAATAGCCGAACAGTGACTGCATGTGATTGGATGCAGCCATTGTTTGGTCGAGCATTTTCCTGCAACCTGTATCCTTATAAACTACTGCAGGCGATAAATTGTCCTAGAATACAAAAGTGCTCAGTGAAGTGTTTACTGCATATCACTGGTGCAGTAATGTCTCTCCCAAATGTATGCAGGGGCAGAATTAAGTTCACAGTGCATACTTTGACATATGAAATCTATACGTACTGTGTCTTCTCAGAGAGGGCAGAATTTCTGTGTTGTAATGGTTTAGCTTGTATTGTCATTACTCCATTCAGGTCACCACTTACGTTACGACTGGTCTGCAAAAAAAAAGAAAAATAAGTAAAAAACAATTTGAAAAATGTATTATGTAAAGGTTTTCAAAAATAGCTATACCGCAGAATGTTATCAAAGTCTGTTCACCAAGGTGATAAAACACAAAAATGTATGTAAAACATCCAAAATAACCTTTTCAATGTTCAGCTAGGGTAAGGTTTGTAGGCTAGTGTATCTAATACATTGAAGCATCTTAAAGACCTATTATCATAAGGATAGAAGGGTGAAATCCTCCGCACACCTTGCAGCAATCAAGGCCTATGAAGACAATGGTGCTTGTAATGATGAACACGGATGGCACCGTGCACACACAATATAGGAAAAGGAATCACCAGCACTCAGTAGAATAATCCAACATGTCCATTTATTAGACATAGACGTCACACAATCACAAGAGCCTATGTGACGTCTATGTCCAATAAATGGACATGTTGGACTATTCTACTGAGTGCTGGTGATTCCTTTTCCTTCCTTATTATTATCATAAGGGACTTCTGAGATGGTGGGCATGATCTTGTCTTGACTATTGCAACTCCCTCCTCATTGGCTTACCTCTACACAGGCTATCCCCTCTTCAGCCTATCATGAATGCAGCTGCTAGACTCATCCACCTAACCAAATGCTCAGTGTCTGCAACCCCCCTCTGCCAATCACTGCACTGGCTTCCACTCGCCCAAAAGATCAAATTCAAAATATTAACAACCACTTACAAAGCCATCCGCAACTCTGCCCCTGGCTATATAGTTACATAGTTAGTCAGGTTGAAAAAAGACACAAGTCCATCGACTTCAACCTATAGAGAAGATACTCTCTAGAAAAAGATACTCTAACCTTGTCTCAAAGTATCACCCTAACCGTCCCCTCCGCTCTTCAAATGACACTCTGCATTCCAGCTCCCTCGTCAACTCCTCCCATGCTTGCCTCCAGGACTTCACTAGAGCCTCTGAAATCCAATGGAACTCTCTACCCCAACCTGTCCGCCTATCTCCCACTCTGACCACCTTTAGGCGATCCCTTAAGATTTATCTCTTCAGGGAAGCCTATCCCACCTCAACCTGACCACTGAACTATCACATTCTCAAACAATTCATCCCCACACAGAGAGATAAACCCCCAGGGTAGGTTTGGATCACAAGTCCTCATGTGCATGTTCATGAGCATAGCGTCTGAGATCACTGAACGTAGCTACCTGATTGTACACTGATGTTCAGTATCTATGGTAAGGTCCTAGTTTGTCACAATAAGCAGCCAATAATGTTGCATTGATGTTGTATGTGTCTATAATGTGCAGCATGAAATGCACACGCATAGATATAGTTTTCTGAAAAATTAATTGACATAGCAAAATCTGACCAGGTTACCAAGCAATTAAACTTGCATGTGTCAACGTAAAAAGTATACCAAACAAATGAATAATACAGCAGGTATAAGAGTATTTATTGTTGGGGTCTGTGGTCAAATCCCAGTGTATGAAATATTGTACACTGACTGATTCATGAACTTCTAAACATGCGCACAAGGAAAACTTTATTTTCAGTCTTCTTTAATGATAGCCTTGCATACTTGATGTAGTTTTATCCCTATATGGTATCCAACTTTAGGAATGCTAACAGCAGTTAGACAGACCCAACAGTAGCAGAGAAAAAAAAAAATCACACTTTTATTACAGGCACACCACAGCTTAGCTGGTGTATGTGCGGCTGTTGGAGCATACATTCCCTAGCAAACCACCTCTGTTCTTAAACAGTACCTCTCTGTGTAGCATCCAGCAGTGTCAGCTGTGACAATACTGTCATTAATCTTACCATGAAGTATTGGTCCTAGGCAATTCAACGCATTGTTCACATTGGAAAATGAATGTAAAAATACCAAGGGAATCGTAGAATGGAATTTACAATTAAAGTATATTCAGCTTTTAAAATAAGAAGACAGAGGGATTGTTACAGTTTTTACCTGTGGTGTAAAGACATAAGTGCCAAAGGACATACTCCGTGCCTCTGAACCCCGGGATGGGGGAACTCCAGTCGTTGCTGATGTTATCCGTGGAACTGGAAGCTGAAGATACTTATTTGCTGTACTTGAAATATTTTCTGATTGTTTTAGTTCATCTGCAATAAAAACATGGTTAACAACTAGTAACAGCTGTAGGACATGTGTGTCTGTTGGGATGCAGGGACACTTTAAGGGACTGCTACACCTCGTTAAAAAAAATAAAAAGAGCTAAAAACTCCTTTTGACATAGAAGGCCTACTATTAAAATTTTTAAGTGTTGGGGGGGGGGGGGGGGGGGGTGATTCTTTAACC
>NW_017307096.1:53501-74057 GCF_000935625.1 Nanorana parkeri
TATAAAGTGTGTGTATATTTAAATTTGTTTAGGGGTGGGGGGGGGGGGGGGGTGTGTCATTCATTAACACCGGGACTGTAAATGAATAGCATGTAAAATTGTTGCGTAAATGGACAGAGCTATATAAATACTTGTAATAAATAAATAACTTTAACCTGAAAGTAGCTTTTAATACAACTTTGAGATTTTTATTTGGTAACTGTTCTGGATTTGAATATTGTATTTAAATTTACAGAATTGTAAATGCTCCCTCTAGTGGTCATATCTATATCAGAGCATGTGACTAGTGTTCCGTGCAGCTTGAGCTTTATTTACCTGATTTTACTTAATTGGAAATGAGATTCCTTGCTTAAAGAAACCCGTACTAAGGAATCATGGGGGCTGCCATTGCTGGCTTATCATTCTGAATATATTAGTTTGCTGACTGTCAACTTGTGCAGCGCTCTACATAGTGCACATTCACATCAGTCTCTGCCCTCAAGGAGCATACAATATAAGGTCCCAAGCTCACATACAGGGCTGATTTAGACAGGAGCCAAATAACATAGACCAGCATGTCTTTGGAGTATGGGTGCAAGCACAGGGAGAACATGTAAACTCCGTGCAGAGAGTGTGCAAACTGGGATTTGAACCAGGGACCCCCAGAACTGCAAGGCAGAAGCTGTAACCACTATGCCACTGTGGATGAAGTACATGCTCAGTGGTGGAACAACTTTGTAAATCAATTCTGAACTCACTTTGACTTTCCTGATCTGCATACTTCAGAATGTCCAAAAGTATTAAAGCCGCAGAAAGGCAGTTAACTGGTATGTTGGGACGGAGAAAATTATTTGAGGGGTTCTCCTAGACCTGAAAATTTATTTAATGGGTTCATCAGGTGCAAAAAAGTTTAGGGAGGCTGATCTAGACTATACAAGTGATATGTTATGTTCTATAGAAAAACAGTTTCACTTTGACATGTGGATTTTACAGACCTCGTCTAATTAGAATTTTTATCATATGCGGTGTTTGAATTGTCCAGGTTTTGCTAAATATTTACAGAATAAGAGACTTTATAGACACAGTGCACGTATTCCTTTTATCCCCCTCCCCTGACCCAAACAACGCCACCATTGCCCTCCACAGAGCTATACATATTGAGATCTAAGGGCCGCTGTTCCGTTGTTGGTTGACATCCAGTTTTGCAAGTCTCCCTCTCTTGCTGCATCTGGATCCCTACTGTAAAGTGCAGGATCGGCCAGCAGAGGGAGCATTGCAGCTCTCGATGTGAACAATAGCGGAACTGTGTCCGTATCAATGTGCAGATGGGGAAGGTGTGATTGTTTAGGTTAGGGCTGGGGGACAAGTGCACTTTTCTTTAAAGTATACTTATCTCTTAAAATCTAGCTAGCCGTATATGAGGGTTCACTTTAAGGAATAGCAACATGAGATATATCATCAATGTCATTACCTGTGCCTAATTCCCATGATTTAATAATGAGCTCTCTCAAAGATTCCACAACATTTTTCCAGACATCATCAAAAGCTTCTGCAGCTACAGTGTCTTTGATGCAATCATTAGGAGAAACAGGAGGAATGCCACGCCTAGACCTCTTCTGGTGTAGATGAGCCTTTTTCTGATCCAGACTCTCATCATCACTAATGATCAAAGAAGATTTCATTTGATTAATTATATAAAACATACATTACAAAACAAAGAAATAAAAAGCAACTTCACAATAGTTTGTATATAAAATTATTCTACCATGTGTACAGTGAGGGCGGATTTACACTATGAGCTGACAAAATGCATGCAGTGTTGTGCTTTTTTTTTGTTTATATATAAATTCTTTAATTTATCAAGATTTTAAACATATCTGCGTATGCATCAAGCGGGGGCAACAACTCCCATCGTAGAAGCAGTGGGCGCAGCCACTGAACATATATAGTACAAAAAAGAAAAAATACAACATATTGAAAACTGTCACCTGTCACAACCCTAAGGCAGATAGACATAGATAAAGCCCTCATTGACCACATGTCAGTTCGTGTGCTGGATACTTTGGATCTGTGGGATGGTCATGCAATCCCACAATGGGCTCCCAATCGTCTGAGGAGACCGCCACAGAAGGAGGGGGTCGAACCCACCTTCTCCAGCGCAGCCCCTCCACAGCCCAATGCGCGGACCGCCCATCCGTGATTTAACTCGGGTGAATGGCCCACGGAAGGCTCACAGGCCATCCGGCATTCTCAGACCAAGAGATCCAGGTATTCTTGTGTAGACGGAAATCCATCCCACCAGAGCCAGGTAGTCCTTAACCAAGTACCACCCCCATTTATGGAACTAGTAAGGTCCTCCATGTGTCTAATGTACCGAACCCTGCTGAGCCATAGTTGCATCGAAGGCGGGGAAGCATTCTTCCACATGGCCGGGTTGCAGGCCCTAGCAGCATTAATCAGGTGGATAATAACCGACTTTCTATACCCCTTCAGTGAGTGTGTGTTGTGATGTAGGAGAAAGAATGAGGGTGTCATGGGGACCCTAGTGGAACTAGTAAGGTCCTCCATGTGTCTAATGTACCGAACCCTGCTGAGCCATAGTTGCATCGAAGGCGGGGAAGCATTCTTCCACATGGCCGGGTTGCAGGCCCTAGCAGCATTAATCAGGTGGATAATAACCGACTTTCTATACCCCTTCAGTGAGTGTGTGTTGTGATGTAGGAGAAAGAATGAGGGTGTCATGGGGATCTGATTGTCTGTGAATTTTTTAGTGATTGCGTGGACTTGGGTCCGAAAAAAAATGCACACCAAATGCAGAGCAGATCCGAACAGGTTTCTGCACAAGCACGCTAGTCTTTTAGATGCGTTTTTGACGCGTTTATGGTTAAAAAAAAAAAATTTTTTTTAGTTTAACATGGGCTTTCAGTGCGTTCCAGGCATTTGCATACGTTTTTAACGTGTTTTTGATGCGTTTGCAGATCCAGAGCAGGTAAAATAGAGCCTGCTGCAGTTTTTTTTTACCTGCTATGGATCTGCATGCTGCGATGTGAACTGGAGCTCAAAATACCATTGGAATACATTGGATGCAGTTTTGATCCGGTCTGCACCTGCTCTGCTCTGCACCTGCTCCGCGCTTGGTGTGAACAAGCCCTTAGGAGAACTATAGGGAAAAGCCCTGACCCCATAGTTCTCCTTTTAATACTACGCCCCATATCAACCACTGTGGGAAGGAGCTGTGGAGCATCAGCCTTCTGGGAGCTGTAGTCCCAGGGGCAGGGGTGTGGAATTCCCATCGCCCAACGCCTGGGACATGCAGTTTCGGGCGCCGGGCGAGTAGTTTTTTTGTACATTTAGCTCTGCTCTGGACAAGCAGAGCTAAATGTACAGTGGGGAGCCGCCGCTCGTTTAGTACAAGTGATCTGATCAGATCACTTGTATGAAAGGAGCAGCGGTGATCGTGTCCAGGGGCCCACCCCGCCGTGGTTTTCAGGGTCCCCCGCTCCTCTGAGGGACCCGTGACCAAGGCAAAAGAGCTCACAGTAGAGCAGTGGTTCTCAACCTTTATAGGGCCGGGACCCCTTGGTAACATTTGCCAAGTTGTGGTGACCCCCCAATGGTAAAATTTAGGGATGGTGCGGCTGCTGCAGCGACATCTGGCGGGAGAACTGACACTGCTGCGCTATCATTAATTCCTTGTTATTTATTTAGTTTCCTCAAAAAAACATCGGGCGGGGGATCACAATTTTTTGTTCTTGCCTCGGGCGCAAAATAGGCTAGCTACAGCTCTGCCCAAATGTATTTGGTAATCAGGGACTGAGCTGTCCAGAAACCCCTGGGGACCGAGATGGGGAGTGCTTGGACAGGGTATAGTAATCTCGGTAAGATGTTCTGTTCAATGACGTTGCACCTGCCTGTCCAAGAGAACGCTAAACGAGACCAGTCCCTGAGGTCCATTCCTATTTTTTGCAGCAGGGGTAGAAAATTCAAACAATAAATTGCATTCAATTCTCTCAGGAGCTGGACGCCCAGGTATTTGATCGAGTTTGATGACCAAGCGAACTGGAAATTATTTTGGAGACCGAGCACGTGGGTGGGAGGGAGGGAGACATTCAGGGCCTCTGATTTTTGGGCATTAATATGATAATTGGATAGTTTCCCATATTCGGCAAATTCCGCGAAAAGATATGTCCGGGGCAGTGAGAAGAAAAAAAAAGAGTAAATCGCCCGCGTAGGCAGCCACCTTGTGGGTATGGGTCCCCGCATCGACTCCGCGAATATCCGGGTTGGACCTAATTCTCCTCAGTAAGGGCTCCAGGGTAATGATAAAAATCAGAGGCGAGAGAGGGCACCCTTGTCTCGTTCCGTTCGATATAGAAAACGTATCCGATAATCCCCCATTAATTTGTACTTAAGCTGAGGGTCGAGAATATAGGGACATAATCCACGACATCATGTGTGGGCCCAGACCCATATGTTCAAGGGTAGCTCTCATGAAGGACCAGTCTACCCTGTCGAAGGCTTTCTCCGCGTCCGTGGACAATAAAAAAGCAGGAGTCGCCTTCGACATGGCAGAGTGAATAAGGTTAATGGCTCTGGTAGTGTTGTCCCTAGCCTCTCGGGAGGGGACAAAACCAGCTTGGTCAGGGTGTATCAGCCGTCCTATATACGGGAGCATACGTATTGCCAGGATTTTGGAAAACAATTTAGTGTCGACGTTCAACAGCGAGATTGGGCGGTAGCTCGGACAAGAGAGAGGGTCCTTGCCTTGTTTTCGGGATGACCGCAATGTGGGCGGAGAGAGAGTCAGCGGGTAGACCGTACCCATTCTGTACCAAATTAAGGGCTCTAACGAAGTGAGGGTTGAGAAGGGGAGCATAACGCTTATAGTACATCAGGGTAAAACCATCCGGACCAGGGGCCTTCCCCGTGTTTGTCTACGTCAGAGCCGTTTCCAATTCCAATTCTGTAATCGGGAGTTCTAAAGATTGCACAACCTCGTCAGGGATGGAGGGCAGGCCCGAGGATTCCAAGTATGACCGGATTCGGGACAGTCGCTGCGCGTTCAGGGCCGCCGATCTAGGTTGTGGGAGATTGTATAGGGAGGAATAATATTCTCGGAACTGGTCCGCGACCTCCGAGGAGAGGTGCGATAGGGACCCAGTCTTGGATTTTATGACCGGGATGAACGTTTTAGATCTCTGGTGAAGGAGCGCATGGGCCATAGATCTGCTACAATGGTTACTATATTCATAAAAGTGTCTCCTGCATTTAGCCAACATCGCCTTAGCTCTTTGCAGGCACAAGGAGCGCAAGGACTCTCTCAGAGATGTCAGTTGGGCGAGTAGAACCGGGTCTGAGCACTGTTTGTGAAGGGTTTCAAGCATTTTGGATCTGTGTCAGTAGAGAGGAAATCTGGTGGAGACGCTGGCGTTTGATGCGAGCGCCAATCTTGATCAGAGTGCCCCTGATATATACCTTATGGGCCTCCCATATCGAGTATAGGGAGCAATCTGAGGGGGCATTCAGAGCAAAATAGGATCTCAGATTCTCTTCAATTTCTCCTAATAGGGCCAGATCCTACACTACGGTCTCATTCAGACGCCAGCGCCACGGTCGTATCTCCGATGTCCCCAGATCCACCTTGACCATAACCGCCGCATGGTCAGATAAGGATATGTTACCAATGGCAGAGTGTGAAACCAACGGCAATAAGGAGTGGTGCACTAGGAAGTAGTCAATGCGCGTATAGGTTTGTTGAGCCGTGGAGAAGAAAGAGTAATCCCTATCTAATGGATGGTGAATCCGCCATATGTCAGACATCTGATGCAGGTGGAGGCACTTCTTGAGGCGCCGCATTGCCGCTCTGGATAAATGGGAGGCCGACCTGGAGGAGCCCACCTGCGGGTTCAAGAGGAGATTAAAATCTCCCCCCACTACCAACACACCCTCCTTGAAGTCGTCCCACAGTGTCAACACTCTTTCCAGGAACGAGATCTGGCCTAAGTTAAGGAGGTACACATGCACTAAGGTAACCATTTGGGATTCAATTTTCCCCTTAAGCATAAGCAAGCGGCCCTCCTCCCAGGCCTGCATGTCAACATAAGTCCACGGTAGGTTTCTGGATAAGATGATAGAGACACCTCTCGACCTCTTGTCTGGCAAGTAGCTATGATAGGACGTTGGGAATCGGTGATCTGACAATTTGTCTCCTGGAAGAAACCGATATGAGCTCTCTGTCTGTGAAGTTCATGTAATATTGCGGTTCGTTTCTCGGGGGTTTTTTCAGGCCCCTACGTTAAGGGACAGGAAACTGTATAGGGGCATGTTGGGATCCTGGCGTATTACTGAGATGCTAATCTGGGATGGGACCGGGAGAGGGGGAAAGGAGTGAGGTTCCGCTGGAGGAAGGGAGTAGAGATTAGGAGGGAAGGGACAGAGGCAGGCAGGAAGGGGATGATAGGGGGCAAGAGGCAGACCAGCTGAAGAGGAGGGATAGGAGAGGGGGCAGACCCCTGAGGATATTGGATGGGGATGGGGAAGGGAAGAGAGAATACAAGAACGAAAACTAAGAGGAACCGAAGTTCCGGGTCGAATCCCTGCTATGGGGCAGGGGCCCAGGTGGGCAGGGTACCCCAGGAGCCGATCAATGAATACCATCTTGTAGTGTCCCCATCTCAACCCGGACGCAGGTAACTTCTGTAGGAGCATAGTAAGTTAGATTGTCAGCATAAACACCTGAGCACACAAAAAAAAACCTCAACCATTCCCGCGGGCACAAGGCATAGATTTCCAAAAGACCACCAATTATTTCGGGAGAACAGTAATCTTAAACTGGCACTTAAGGTAATGCAACACAACCCTTAACGTTACTTCCGACTGGAAATCCCGGGCAGCCATGGCGGTGCACTGCCCACCCTCACCCACCTAATAATCTCTCGGGTATCATTACCCACCCACTATTGGGCTTTACCCTCCCTGGTAGATCCCCTCATGGGGGAGCGACAACAGGCCCTGGATCCCCAGTGTTTCACCTGTTAGGGTACGCGGTCCACCCAGGTGTAGCCGTCAATAACTGAACCCCCCACGAGCAATCAGTTCTCCGGAACAATGTCAAGGTGGGAAAGGACATTCCAATGTAACGGTGGATCCGGGAAGGCATCTGTTCGGTGGGGGACCTTACCGATCAAGGTCCTGTGATGCCCAGGGGGGGTCGGAGGGGTCCGCGGAGTCCGGGTGCCAGAGGAAACTGAAGGCCAAAAGATACAGGGAAAGGGGAAACTAAGCCCCAACTTGAACGTTAGAAAAGACAAGGGCCTCAAATCCAGTTAGGCCTCCGCTGACATCCTAGGATCCACTCGATCCCCTGTGCGCTGTCGGTCCTGGCGTGCCAAACCGGATCTGGACCATCGCTGGGCTGCAGGTGTTCGGCGGGGCCCCTCCGATAGGTACGCCAGCCAGTCGTCAGGAGGTGGGATATCCACGTTCAGGAAGACGCCCAGGCCTGCTACATCCTTCGGGGAGTGGAGCACGAAAGAGGATTCCCCCTTCTTCACAATTAAGTGGAATGGGTAACCCCATCGGTAGGTCCAGGGCTATCTTTAACGCAGGGCAAAAGGGGCAGTTGCCCAGGGCCCACTCATTGTTGTGGGGCCCAAAGCAGCTGCCCCTTGAGCAGGTCCTGCGCTGCAAAACTCCTACCACTGGCCGTACATCTCAGCAATGACAGCAGAGCGCTGGATGATCGCAGAGCGGGTCACACGGAGAGAAAATGTTGGGGCCCAAGAAAATGTTTGCCCAGGGTCCAATCAGTATTAAAGACGGCCCTGGGTAGGTCCCGCAGTTCGGATCCGATCCAAAACTGGGCGAAGGAGTGCTCGGCGCCTGAGAGTGTTGCAGGATAGATCCGGGAGGATCTGTAGCTGTACTCAATCAAACTCGACAGGCCTACGTTGCCAAGCTGCCCGGAGTATCTCCTCCTTGGTGGTAAAGTAATGGACTCGGCACACCACGTCTCTCGGGGTCGGTGAGTTGGGGAGTCTTAACATTTGTCACGGCGTGCATGTTCATAAGTCTGATGTGTTTTTACAGCGTGTCAGTGTACACGTCCCTTCAAATCTCTTCCATACTGTCATACTGATCCAATGCCTTCAATCATTTCTGTGTCAATGACACAGAAGAAGTATGCAGCTATAATTTTACTGCCTAAATGTTTGTTTCAGGTTAGTGGCTCAAAAAGTGCTGAAGCCGAAGACTTCCAAGCAACTTGCATTTTCAGAAGGAGTTTGTTGATGGCGGCCACTATCAACATTTCTCTCAGTGCAGGTTTCACAAAACTGGAGCAAAGAAAATAGGAAAAGTTGTGCTGCTGCCCAAACCAACCAACCAGATTTCACTTTTATATTGATATTGAATTCCCTGTTATAGACAGAAACCAGAATTTAGAGTGGTGGTTATGGTAATTGTGCTCAGCTTTCTTTGCTCCAATCTTTATAAATCAGCCCCACGTTTGTCTGCAAGTGGGAACATCTACTGTATATGGACCATCTCTGTGGCCATCAATGTCTGTCAAGTTGTGTTATCACAGTCTTTCCATTAACGTTGATGCCCATCATCAGCATGTTTAATGGCGACATTATAAGCAAGTAATCAGTTTGATTTATTATTGTCATATGGGCAGCGCAGTAGCAAGGTGGTTAGAAAGTCTGCTTTGTATCAGTGGAGTTCTCGGTTAGAATCAAAGCCAGGACACTACCTGCATGGAGTCTGCATGTTCTCCCTGTGCTTGTGTGGGTTCCACAATCCAAAGAAAAGGAGAGGAATATGACGTGACAGAAGGGAGGGGGAAGCTGTCCTAGGTAATCAACCTCTTCTGTAATGGTGACATTTCCTAGCAAGCTCAAATGGACATTTCAAGTGAATGAAAAATCATTTATGGAAAGGAAAAATGCTGCAAGTAAGCCTTTAAAATACTTGACTTTTCTGTGCCTTTACCTGCAACTTTTTTTAAAGTCCGTGACAGGGTCTCTAAAAAAAAACAACAATTCTTCAGTAGGTCTCCTACTCCTTCACTGCCACAGACTTTTTCCAAGCAACACCAATACCCTACTTCATGTGAAATCAGAAGACATGACTGCAAATTCCCTCTACACTCACAAAAAACCCACAGTATTAACTTGCCTCACATCAATTTCAGAGGACGGGACAGGAGTCTGACCACCAGCAAGCGGAATATACTGTATGCATGCTAAACACTGAGAGAAGAATGCAGTTCTTCTGATTGACTCTTACTGGGCTCTAAACAAAGATTACTGGTGTTGATTGACTTTACTGGAGTTTTCATTTTTCTATTTGTAATCATTGAAAGCTTATACCTTACTACTATACAATGACATTTTTTTATTTACTGTTCTCTGCTGTCATAGGCAAGGTACTCTTCAACAGTGCCATCTGCATCATAGATTTCTTCTTCCAGAAATGAGTAGGTTGAGGACTGAAAATCCAGTGAACTTAAGCTGGATATGGACTCCTTGGTTTGTTGTAATGGAGATGCTGAAGGGACCAGCCTCGACCCAGACACACACAGTCTGAAGGAAGAAATTAAAAACTGTTAGTAAAAAGGAAAGTGTTAGCTATGCCACTATGCTTTCCACATAGAGAGCACCACATTCTCCCGATGGAATTTTATAAGAAATCTGAAGCACTAATATTTCAGCATCTGCAATAAAGTCGTAAGGACACAAAGAATGATATTTCCATAACAGGTGGGTTAAGTAGTTTACTGGCTACTGAGATCCTGGCCTTTCCACGGACCTTTGGTTTTGCATATTTCATATTGTTATACTTCCAAACTTTCTGAGATGAGAAAGAGGAACCCACTTCCAGAACAATGTAGTGGGGCAATGGACACACCCCTGCCACGTCCCCGTTTATGCAGAACAGTAATTTTATATGCCAAAATTACTGGTTAAAGCCAGAATTGTTTTCTTTTCACCATTACTTCTTCTTATGCTGGCTATACGGTCTTTAGCAAATAAGGTAATTAAGAGATAGGCTTAATGTTTTAGTGCAGAACACTTTTGGTAGTTAAATAGAAACTACTAGATAGCTGTACGTCAGACCAAAAAGAGGGACAACTGAGGAGGATAGATGGACATATGAGAAACAGTTGGGAGAGATATATATCTCTCGAAATAAATTAGTCAATAAGTAGAAAAAAAGTCTTAACAGGAAAACCCCAAACCCTGAAAGTGAACCGCTTTGAAGGTGCTACAGTGAATCAGATAATGTATTACTTTCTATTCAGGGTATTTGAAATAGTGGTGAAATGGGCTTATCAATGGGTCTCTGCACCACATTCTAATTGTATAACTATAAACAAAACATGTACAAATAATGGGACTTTTGGGGCCGGTCCACACCATAAACAGTGTGTTCGAGAGCAGTCATGCTGTTTCAGATCACACTGGACTGAAATGCAGGCATTGATGTACCATGCATTCTGGTGCGGGTGAAACCGGTTCATTGGTAAGAGGGGATACAGAAAAAGAGATTGAGGGCTCTGTGTCCTCAATCTCTTTTTCTATTTTAAAAGGGAAATATCAGGGGTCTGTTCAGATCCCTAATATTTCCCAACAGTAAAACAGTAAACATTGAATTCAATGGCACTGCTTCCACGTCCTCCCCCCCGCCCGCAGTGCGATCGGATGCTTGGCAAAACTTTGCCTGCATTCCGTTCAACTGCAAACGCAAAAAATAGAGCTGAAACGCAATTAAAAACGACCAAAATCTCCCTTTTAAAATCAGCGGTTTCCGGATCAGCGCGGAAACCACACTGATCCGCAATTGCACTGGTGTGAATGGGGCCTAATACTGATGTGACCTGGGACTAGTATGGGGAGAAAGAGTTAAAAAAAAAACACACACATATATAAACCAGCTCAGGACCTGGAGACAGAGGGGGGAGTGAGTAAAAGAAAAAAAACACACACACATATACTGCAGCTTAGGACCGGGAGAAGGTGACGGACGGGGGGGGGAGAAAAGTAACAAAACAAAAAAAAAAAACAGGAGGGGAGATAGAGGGGGAGGGAGAGTTAAAAAAAAAAAAAACATACACTTCACTTTACAATTGGGAGACAGAGGGGGGAGAGAGAAAACACTCACCTATGAGTCCACAGCTACACTGACTCCAGAGTCGCGCACAGCAGAGGGAACCTAGGGGTGGGGTCCAGCTCACATGGGGTCAAAGCTCGGAGCCCCATACAGTGGCGGCCACTTACTGACCACTACGATTTTTCAGCCCTTACCCCTTCAGCGCCCTCAAGCGGCCGCTTGACTTGCCTTGCGGTAGCGCCGGGCCTGCCCGCGGTCCTGTATGGCCGATTCAGTGATGCAAAAATAACTAAATTTTTGTTAAAGTTAAGATACTTGAATGCATTTTCAAGAATTAACTCCTGAGTTTAGTGTTACTTTAAAGTTCAGTGATGCATGGTCCAGTGGTGAGATGGGAACAACTTTTTTCCTCACTTTGCTTAAAGTATTACTAGTCATTTTCTATCTGCTGGTCAAAGCAGGCCTATTACTGTTTGATGGACAAGCATATTGCTGCTAAAGCTACCTAAAAATATTTTTTTTTTAAAACTGAAATGACTCCGTTATGGTTAATGCTATTGTCTGAAAGCTAAGCTAATTGTAGAAAAAGAAAATTGATTCCACAGCCAAATATAAGCTGCCAGTGTATGCAGTCAATGACGGTCTGTGAAAACTGTATCATTCCATAACAACATGATCAGCTTTAGGGCATCCCCAAGCATGTTATTTAAAGGGTTTGTGTATTTTTAATGTTGCCTTTGAAGACACATTAAAAAAACCCTCACCCATAAGTACTCCTCCATCTTCTTTATGAAATGGGAATCCTTCATACTGCACAACTACTCAGGAGTAGAGCTATATGCTCTAATCTATCCCTTCAAACTTACGAAATGGTACCTAGAGAGGAGGCTAGATAAAACCCTAGGGCAGTTAGAACTACCAGAAGATTATACCCCTGGCTAACTGAGGCAGTCTTTAGGCCTACCATCCATACGGATGTATGCTGGTGGACTGTTGTTCGGTCAGGGAATATCGATGTACTACCTTCTTGTAAATGTACAATTGTACATGCTATTCTTTTATTTCTTTTTTTTCCCTTTCTGTTTGTTTCTCTTTTATTTACATGTGACATGAGTATATGATCTTCTTTTATGCTTTGGCATTTGATGTTTAATGGAAACTCAAATTGTTTTTAAAAAAAAAAAAAACTCTCACCCCACTGTATAGAATTTTAAAAAAATAACTGTTTTGCATCAGCACACGTTCTCCATGGCAGTGCTTAGCTTCCCATGCCTTTTTATTACTACTAAATGTTTTATTGTTTTCAGTGGTTTTGTTCATTTTTTTCAGTAGCGTAAAAAATACACATGGAAAATAAAATAATTTTGACTGCTAATTTTAAATCAAGTTTTACTAACGCTATAAAATACTAATTTTATTCTGTGTGTTTTATTTATTATGACAATAAAATTAGATAGCACAGGTATTTGAAAATAAATTCTTTACACTCTCGTGTTTTTGCTTCTTTTAACCAGTAAACCACACAAAACAATGTTGCTGTAATCAGGAAAAAGTGCAGGGGACCTGGGACTGAGAATGGAAGTTGCTTAGAATTGGCTTTATTTCTGTTCAATTTATTACGGTTCAAATTACACTCTCAAAAAAGAACACCAGGGGTAACGTTCTACCAGGATTGCCTATATTCAATCATGAAAATAAATCAACTTACTTTCTTAAGGATCCAATGCCTTCAGCAGTACTTTGGTAAACAGCACCTGAACCTGTTGTGGAGAGACTTGATGTTTTACTCTGGATGTGCTGAAAGCCTTCATCCTTAGGATAAATTAGTTGTTTTCCTAAAATCCTTAAAAAGAAGACAAAGGAATTAAAGTTAGAGTTATTACACAAAATGCAAATCTATTTAGTAAAATGAAAGGCAATTGCAAACTTCCACAACCAGTCACCAGCCAGACTACAGTGGACAAGTATGGTTGCTTGCAATGGGTTATTGTATCTTGTACAACATCATTGCTCTTTGCACTGCTTTAATTGAATAAACCTGGAGGTCTGTAATATAGCTGTATTGAAAATAACTTACCTGCACTAATGCGGAGTTCACAGTCCATATTAAACTGAACATCTCAGGGATGTTAAGCATTTTAGAGTCATTTCACAATGACAAAAAAAATGCAATCTCTGGATGGATAAGAGTTTCATTTAATCCAGTGATTCTGTTCTAACTGCTGTATCTGACAACCAACTAGTCACTGGAGGGTGAATATACAAATCCGTATATGAAATAGCCTTAAATAAGTAAAATATGAATGTCATTTTAGGCAAACTACAATAATAACCGCAAATGTGTGCCCTCTAAAAAGTGTTAAACTATTAAGTATTTTTATATTTAACACTTCCTATACTCATTAGTGCCATCTAGGGGCTTTAGCGCTGTGCAAATGGCATCCGCCCAGCTGTAAGCCAGGTGGAATTTTTATAAATGAACCTCTAAGTGAAGGATCAAACTTCTAAAAGGCTCATTTTGCTCAGCAGATAGCATCTGGAAAATGTCCTTATCTCTATAAAAACAACAGTAACTGGACAAAAGTAAGCTAAGAAAAAAATAAACTATATATTTCTTACCTGAGATGGGGTGATCTCTCAGTCCAGTCTTTGCACTCTGCTTGCAGGTTCTTGTTCTGTGAAGTGACAGTGTCCTCAAAAAGCATCTCATCCACATCCCAGAACAACTGATGGACCCTCTGTGCATTGGCTTTATCAAACTCCTGGCAAAGAGTATGCACAATAAAACTTTATTGTTGCAACACAGAGTTTCTCAGTAAATGTAATAAGATAAACCTAAATTACACAACTAATTTTTAATTATACCGTTGCCATTTATAGAAATGTCTTATGTTGTCTACTAAAAAGTATTCATCTATTTGAAATTAAGAAGCAAGCTTTCTATCCACAGAGAATGGCCTGAGTGAAGACCAGCAAGTATGGATGTAGGACTGTAGGCTTATCTTGGTTGTCTCTACACAATGAATGTTTAAACACAGGCAACATTTTTTCTTTTAGATTTGGAGTGGTAAGGGGTTTTTATTACTGTTTGCGTCTCCATTAGCAAGATTCACTCACTCTAACTGTCCTGATCACCAATGTCACCAGGAATGAAAGAGGAGGGAAATCCAAAATGTTGAGATACAAATTATACACCGATTTAAAATAAATGAAACTGATGTTGTCTTTCTAGCAAGGTCTAACCAGTTTCCTCCTAGACTAGTACCTACAGTCTGTTAATAAGTACAACAGAAGCTTTTAATTTTTATTTTGGATAGAATAGAGGAGGGTTTTAACCCCATCAGCTTTTTTTTTTTGCAATCTGTGTCCCATTGGGGAGATATCCCTTCATTTTCTGTCCAATAGCCGCAACAAGTGGAAATCCCTCCAAAGTGAGGTAAATTCCTGGTGGTCAGCAGGGCCACCAGAACTTGTGTCCCCATTGGAAAACTTTCCATCCATTCCTGTTCTGGTGATAACCCACATTTTGGGATTTTCTTTCACTTTCACTGATAACTGTCCAAAGGACAAATAGAGAGGGTGAATCTCCCTAACGGAGACACAGAGAACAATACAAATCTGACATGTGATCTAATCTTGTTCCACTCCTTCCAAAACGTTGGCTTTAGTTGCACTTCAAATAAAAATTCAATGATACCAGTTAGTGGTAGAATATTCCATGTTCTGACGGCTACATTGCAACAGACATCACAATGCAAATAAAACTGGGAAATAGTCTTTTCAAGCTGCAGTCAGTAAATGTATCAATGAATGGGTAGACAATCTTATACAAAGTGTGAGGAAAACTAAGAAGGAACCTACATCATCTGTCCAGGAATAAACTGAGCTCCTCTCGGTGGACAGTCCAGTAGTATAGCTCTGTATTCCTGACCATGAATTATTTAACTCTGTGGGGGTAGTTTGTCCACTGGATGGAAGAGAGTAAACTGATTCACTGTGGAGAGACATCAAAGTATTAGACTTTGTTTAGAGACATAACAATCATTAACAATGTCAAATGCGAAAAGGGTAACATGATGCAGTAATTAGGATATTGACATACAACGGTTTGTGAGATTAGCACAGCACAAATATCAACATGTAAACTAAACTAAATAGCAAAATGAAAGCAACACATACATTGGAAGACCCATAAAGGGTTGGTAATCAGTGTGGTGGGTCACATCCTACATGATACACAACTGTGGTTTAATAGACCCAACTGTTTAGAGGGTCCCATAGCTGAGATCAAATTAGTACTATCTATTGGTAGCTTCATAGTAAAAGATTGCCAGAAAATAATGTGCTGACATTTAATTGTCTCTTTAAGTGTATCTAAAGCTCAGGATTTTATTGCTAAACATAGAAAATGGCCAACACTCCAACTGAACTTCCAAGATGACTGCTTTTATCTAAGACCTCACCCCTACAGATGGGTTATAGCAGTTGTGCAGTGTGGTTTGGTGTATTGCAGATTTTTATTGCGGTCTTCCTCTGGGGAGGTTTACCCTCTCTATTTGTCTTAGTGACCGGGACTGAAAGTGAGGGAAAAGCCCAAATTTTGGACTGTCATCTGAACAGGAATAGAGGGAGAACCCTCCAATAAGGACACTTGTATGGTTGACAACTGTCTTAGAGAGAATTACCTTTTAATTTAGAGAGATTTTTTACTCACTTCCTGTTATGTTTCTGAGACATAAAGTACAGGACAACATCCCCACTGGGGTACAGAAGGGGGGAAAAAAAATTGGTATGGGTTCAAACTGTTCCCTTCTCTATCTAAAACTAACAAATAATTCCTACAAATACATATTTTTTATGATGATTTTGTTTGTATACAATACCATGTGTAGTTATGGATGGCTTCTTGCACAGGGTGTGTGAACTGTACTGGCAGAGGGTCCACACGGTCTGCGCTTCCTCGAGACAATCCCTTTCTGGAAAACAACAAGATTTGATTCAATATAATCCAGTAATTAAATATTGGCAATAAATTAAATACTGTACACCAAATAGCCAGAAGGTGCAAATGATATACATATCAGTTTTCCAGGCCATCAGAAAAGCAGGAAGTCGCACTCCAATGACATCAGACTAAATACCTCCTCATGTATCACTGGCCCTCTTAGCTTGTAAGCCCTCACGGGCAGGGCCCTCCTTACCATCTTGTCTTGATTTGTATTGAAATTACAATTAGAGCTGCAACAGTTAATCGATTGCGTCGATTAAAATCGACGATGGAAAACGTTATCGACGATGGCAAACGTTGACTAGTCGGATATCGATAGGTTAGCCTGTTCGGGGCTCCACACATGACCCGTCGTGTCCGGCATGAGACGTCACATGGCAAGCCCGCCGGACACGGCGCAGAAGCCACGCCCACCGCACACGCCGCTGCTCCTCTCCTCGCAGTGAGCTCCCTCACTCGCCGCACTCTTGGTGTGACTGGGCCCTCCCCGCCGCATGACACGTCTCCCCACTCCCCACCCCATTCTGCATTGCGCTGTATAAACATTATACAGCACACTGCAGAATACCACCAGCTAGAGAGGACTACAAAGCCCAGCAATAGTCCATTATAGTATAATGGACTATTGCTGTGATTTGTTATATCCCTCTAGAGCTGCTGGTATTCTGCATTGCACCGCTGTGTAATGAACTATATTGCACACCACGCTTTTTTTTTTTTATTTCCACCGCTCCAGGCTTGCTCCCACGATGGACTACAATCTCAGTACAAACTAGTAGTCCATCACCGGAGCCATTTTCTGTATCCGATTAACCGATTAATCGAACTTAATAATCGGCTAACTAATCGATCATGAAAATAATCGTTAGCTGCAGCCCTAATTATAATGTCTTCCCTATATTGTTCAGCGCTGCACAAACTGTTGGCGCTATATAAATCCAGTATAATAATAATAAATCCAACTTTAATGAATCTGGATGGATTTCCATGGCTGAAGAAGGAAGATACCAGGCCAGAAGAAGCGACAGAGGAAATGATAGTGATGGTGGACAAGCCATCAATAGGGATCACAGAGCTGTCAATGCAGGAGATAGGCAAACCCAGACCTAAGTTTAGCATAATGTACAAGTATACTATGCATTATGGCAAGAGCCACTAGGAATACATACTATAGTTATTTTGATAATGCAATCAATTACTTGAAAAAAATCCCTTTTATGTTGCCTTTTGCCTGTCCATCACTCGCAACAATTTCCTAGATTCCTAATGTGCTTTGCATCTCTTTCCTTGCTCCGTGATGTGATGTAATCTTGATTTCTCAAAACGACTTATCCCATCATGCATTGCTTCCAGCAAGCAATGATAATTTTACATTGTTGCGTCTCTTGCCTTGCTGCATTATGTCATCTTGATTTTTAAAAACTGCATATACTCTCATGCATTGCTTCCAGCAAGCAATGATAATGTTACATTGTGAGAAGTTCATACCTTGAGTTGCATTAGAGACAGAAGGCTTAGTTAGAGTTGTGACACAAGGAACAGCATATTCACAGGGCTGAGTGAAATTGTGTCAGTGCATTAAGGAAGTACATCCTTCAAGAAGTAAGTTTACAAACTTCTAGATCAATATGGGTGTTAGGAGTGGGATAGTACTTATGGAAATTCTATGTAGAAATATATATTTTGTTTTAGTTTTTGACCATAGATACTCTTGGAAGTGCATATGTACTGCCGTCTGTCTATTAATGTGGCAATGCTAGCACATTGACCTGCAATATGACATCTTCAACTGTCACTCAGCATCTTGAATATATTCTGGACACCACATTATTGCACAATGTAACAGTTGCCATATATACAAAGGGTGGAGTTGATTTGGTACTGAAAAATAAGAGCTAGGAGGATAACACAGGGATGTGTGCAGAGGACACAGAATAGCTCTGAATTTCTAATAAGATTAACAGGTTTTTTTTTTGCACGTTTCAAACAGGTATAACAAAATGTCTCCAATGGTATATTTAACAGACCAAATGGGAGTAAATAAGAGAAGTTCATACATTTCTAACTTAGAGCAATTAATACATTTGATAATAGTCTGGGGAAGATCAGAAAGTTGTAGTAATAAACAACTTGCAAGAAAAGAATAACCTTTCATTTCTACGACTTATCTTCTCCAAACACTGTGACCACCAATAAATGGACCAGGAAACGATTGCTGAGAATCACTGTGCTCTAGTCCTCCACTGTTCTTTCCACATCATTAAATAAGCACCATTCATGTCAGGTGGGTTCTTTAATTTTGGCAGCATGTTGATTATGGAAATACACAGGTGCTAGTATTTTTATTATATTGTTCTTTCAGGGAAAGGCTATTATTTGCACATAAATTGCATAGCTGACTGCTGTGGCTCAATTATTAACAAAAAGCTTATCGATTTAGACAGGTTGTTCCAGGGAGCAATTATTAACTGCTCAAACTGCTCAGTCCTTGAAAAAGCCTAACAAAATTACTGTCCAAAGTCTTTGGAGCCCTTGTCAAACTAGCATTAAACCCGGTTGAAGGGACCTGCCCTCCCTAGCTATGGCTGAACATGCCTGCTCTTAGTTCTTTCAGCCATTTAACAATCTGTGTACAAACATAACTTGAAGGTCAAACCACCACAAATACTGTATGCATGAGATTGGCTTTGCAAGTAGTAGATTGTACGCACAACCTTTCTGATTTATAGGAAAAACATGTCCATACTGATACTGTCTTACTGCTTACATCTAGAATTTGAGTGCCAGGGACTTTACGTTCCTAAGGTTTTTTTTTTTTAAAGGGGCCACAAAATGAAACTGATATCAAAACTCCCTCTTATAAAGCATACATACATTAGAATGGACAGTAATGGTCAAATTGTTATTTGTACATCGGCATGCAGAAGGCCTCAGCAGTTATCAATCCTGTCGCATCCTCTACATTCTTCAAACAGTCGCAATCATCAATTAAATCGCATATTGCAACTGAGTTACTATTGTAGTGTTTACTTAATTCATGAATCTCTGGCAAACAGAAGCTTAATCAATATTGTGAATAATGAAGTATACTGCAACACATTAGAGCTAGTTGGATCAGAAGTGCCTGCAATCAGAGAGGAGTCAGCGCTGGATCGGAGAGCCGCCGCACAAGGCCAACAAGAATAGTGGGGGTAATCTTCCAGTGGGGACACTAGTTCTGGTGACCCCACTGACCAACAGGGATTTCCCTCACTTTGGAGGAATTCCCTCCGACTTCCTGCTGTGGCAATCAGACAAAGTGGAGGGAACTCAGTGGGACACAGAGGGCAGGAAACACTTACATGGGTTATAACCCTTCCTTACTTTGGCTATGTTCACACCATGTCTGGACCAGATCTGGATGTTACCGCAATTTTGCAGCGTCCTGGTGCTGTTTTTTGTTTGGGTTTTCAGGTGTGGTCCAGTGTGTTCAAGTGTGTTTGCATGCGTTCCAGTGCATTCCCCACCAGAGAAAATAGACAAGCAGTATTTTTTTTTCTGTGTGGACCGGTACGGACTGCACTGGTATGAAAAGAGCCCAGAAATACCATATGGATATATTGGAATGCTTTTTTGGTCCAGGAACAAACTGTTCTGGTCTGGACAAGCCCTTTATTCAAAACAAAAATTCAACTGTATATAGTTACTATTTGAAAGGCCTCCAGTAAGTTATACTTTTGATTGTGCAATGTAAAATATATTGCACTGACCTCTAAGAACCTATCCCTATATCACTAATCTCTAGAACTGAATTTAATAAAATGACAACATCCATCAGCCGGGGCAGAAAGAAGGATCTCATCCTCGCCCTATAGCCAGCGTTATGGCTTAACTGGCAAACGTTGATCTCAACTGATTCCATAAAAACCTGACTCAGTACAACTGAATGTAGTAAGTGTATTTCATACACTATTATGTATATTATGTCTATATCTATACACCTTCCATTTGATATTGTTCACAAGTGTCCAATGAAATGAGCTAGTCCTCAGTGAAGAATTACTTACGGTAAGAAAGAGGTGTTTTGTGTTGTGGCTGAACATCATTATTGCTTTCAGACTCCCTGAAAGCTTCAATAATAGATGAAGGCTATATTAAGCCATTAATGAAGAAAGAATGAACAACCTCAAACCATCAAAGGTGACAACTAAAATGACTTAAATTTTCCAGATGTTCATGTTTGAGCAGTACAATAAAAAGTCGTATTAAATAACACCTTGAGGGTGAAATGCAATATTCCATTCTGATGTAAAATTCATGAGCACCTATGATGAGTATGTTGGTTGGTATAATCATTTAATCAACTTTTAGTGCCACACCTTCCAGAGATCCATTTAATCCAGGTTTAAATATCCTTCATCTACATGTGTGTCTCTGTCAGTACAGGATACAAATCATGTACACAAGTAGGCGAGATT